>NW_027442769.1:0-80440 GCF_048569485.1 Anomaloglossus baeobatrachus
ACTGCCTGTATACAGGAGACCCCTGCAGGAGGAGATCAGGTGCTGCAGACACTATATTACTACCTGTATACAGGAGCCCCCTGCAGGAGGAGATCAGGTGCTGCAGACACTATATTACTACCTGTATACAGGAGCCCCCTGCAGGAGGAGATCAGGTGCTGCAGACACTATATTACTACCTGTATACAGGAGCCCCCTGCAGGAGGAGATCAGGTACTGCAGACACTATATTACTGCCTGTATACAGGAGACCCCTGCAGGAGGAGATCAGGTGCTGCAGACACTATATTACTACCTGTATACAGGAGACCCCTGCAGGAGGAGATCAGGTGCTGCAGACACTATATTACTGCCTGTATACAGGAGCCCCCTGCAGGAGGAGATCAGGTGCTGCAGACACTATATTACTACCTGTATACAGGAGACCCCTGCAGGAGGAGATCAGGTGCTGCAGACACTATATTACTGCCTGTATACAGGAGACCCCTGCAGGAGGAGATCAGGTGCTGCAGACACTATATTACTGCCTGTATACAGGAGCCCCCTGCAGGAGGAGATCAGGTGCTGCAGACACTATATTACTGCTTGTATACAGGAGCCCCCTGCAGGAGGAGATCAGGTGCTGCAGACACTATATTACTGCCTTGTATACAGGAGACCCCTGCAGGAGGAGATCAGGTGCTGCAGACACTATATTACTGCCTGTATACAGGAGACCCCTGCAGGAGGAGATCAGGTGCTGCAGTCACTATATTACTACCTGTATACAGGAGACCCCTGCAGGGGGAGATCAGGTGCTGCAGACACTATATTACTACCTGTATACAGGAGACCCCTGCAGGAGGAGATCAGGTGCTGCAGACACTATATTACTGCCTGTATACAGGAGCCCCCTGCAGGAGGAGATCAGGTACTGCAGACACTATATTACTACCTGTATACAGGAGCCCCCTGCAGGAGGAGATCAGGTGCTGCAGACACTATATTACTACCTGTATACAGGAGCCCCCTGCAGGAGGAGATCAGGTGCTGCAGACACTATATTACTACCTGTATACAGGAGCCCCCTGCAGGAGGAGATCAGGTGCTGCAGACACTATATTACTACCTGTATACAGGAGCCCCCTGCAGGAGGAGATCAGGTGCTGCAGATACTATATTACTACCTGTATACAGGAGCCCCCTGCAGGAGGAGATCAGGTGCTGCAGACACTATATTACTACCTGTATACAGGAGACCCCTGCAGGAGGAGATCAGGTGCTGCAGACACTATATTACTGCCTGTATACAGGAGCCCCCTGCAGGAGGAGATCAGGTGCTGCAGACACTATATTACTGCCTGTATACAGGAGACCCCTGCAGGAGGAGATCAGGTGCTGCAGACACTATATTACTGCCTGTATACAGGAGACCCCTGCAGGAGGAGATCAGGTGCTGCAGACACTATATTACTACCTGTATACAGGAGACCCCTGCAGGAGGAGATCAGGTGCTGCAGACACTATATTACTGCCTGTATACAGGAGCCCCCTGCAGGAGGAGATCAGGTGCTGCAGACACTATATTACTGCCTGTATACAGGAGCCCCCTGCAGGAGGAGATCAGGTGCTGCAGACACTATATTACTGCCTGTATACAGGAGCCCCCTGCAGGAGGAGATCAGGTGCTGCAGACACTATATTACTACCTGTATACAGGAGCCCCCTGCAGGAGGAGATCAGGTGCTGCAGACACTATATTACTGCCTGTATACAGGAGCCCCCTGCAGGAGGAGATCAGGTACTGCAGACACTATATTACTGCCTGTATACAGGAGCCCCCTGCAGGAGGAGATCAGGTGCTGCAGACACTATATTACTGCCTGTATACAGGAGCCCCCTGCAGGAGGAGATCAGGTACTGCAGACACTATATTACTGCCTGTATACAGGAGCCCCCTGCAGGAGGAGATCAGGTACTGCAGACACTATATTACTGCCTGTATACAGGAGCCCCCTGCAGGAGGAGATCAGGTGCTGCAGACACTATATTACTACCTGTATACAGGAGACCCCCCCTGCAGGAGGAGATCAGGTGCTGCAGACACTATATTACTGCCTGTATACAGGAGACCCCTGCAGGAGGAGATCAGGTGCTGCAGACACTATATTACTGCCTGTATACAGGAGCCCCCTGCAGGAGGAGATCAGGTGCTGCAGACACTATATTACTACCTGTATACAGGAGCCCCCTGCAGGAGGAGATCAGGTGCTGCAGACACTATATTACTGCCTGTATACAGGAGCCCCCTGCAGGAGGAGATCAGGTGCTGCAGACACTATATTACTACCTGTATACAGGAGACTCCTGCAGGAGGAGATCAGGTGCTGCAGACACTATATTACTGCCTGTATACAGGAGACCCCTGCAGGAGGAGATCAGGTACTGCAGACACTATATTACTACCTGTATACAGGAGACCCCTGCAGGAGGAGATCAGGTGCTGCAGACACTATATTACTGCCTGTATACAGGAGCCCCCTGCAGGAGGAGATCAGGTGCTGCAGACACTATATTACTACCTGTATACAGGAGCCCCCTGCAGGAGGAGATCAGGTGCTGCAGACACTATATTACTGCCTGTATACAGGAGACCCCTGCAGGAGGAGATCAGGTACTGCAGACACTGTATTACTACCTGTATACAGGAGCCCCCTGCAGGGGGAGATCAGGTGCTGCAGACACTATATTACTGCCTGTATACAGGAGCCCCCTGCAGGAGGAGATCAGGTGCTGCAGACACTATATTACTACCTGTATACAGGAGCCCCCTGCAGGAGGAGATCAGGTGCTGCAGACACTATATTACTGCCTGTATACAGGAGACCCCTGCAGGAGGAGATCAGGTGCTGCAGACACTATATTACTGCCTGTATACAGGAGCCCCCTGCAGGAGGAGATCAGGTGCTGCAGACACTATATTACTGCCTGTATACAGGAGACCCCTGCAGGAGGAGATCAGGTGCTGCAGACACTATATTACTACCTGTATACAGGAGACCCCTGCAGGAGGAGATCAGGTGCTGCAGACACTATATTACTACCTGTATACAGGAGCCCCCTGCAGGAGGAGATCAGGTACTGCAGACACTATATTACTGCCTGTATACAGGAGCCCCCTGCAGGAGGAGATCAGGTGCTGCAGACACTATATTACTACCTGTATACAGGAGCCCCCTGCAGGAGGAGATCAGGTGCTGCAGACACTATATTACTGCCTGTATACAGGAGACCCCTGCAGGAGGAGATCAGGTGCTGCAGACACTATATTACTGCCTGTATACAGGAGCCCCCTGCAGGAGGAGATCAGGTGCTGCAGACACTATATTACTGCCTGTATACAGGAGACCCCTGCAGGAGGAGATCAGGTGCTGCAGACACTATATTACTGCCTGTATACAGGAGCCCCCTGCAGGAGGAGATCAGGTGCTGCAGACACTATATTACTGCCTGTATACAGGAGCCCCCTGCAGGAGGAGATGAGGTGCTGCAGACACTATATTACTGCCTGTATACAGGAGCCCCCTGCAGGAGGAGATCAGGTGCTGCAGACACTATATTACTACCTGTATACAGGAGCCCCCCTGCAGGAGGAGATCAGGTACTGCAGACACTATATTACTGCCTGTATACAGGAGCCCCCTGCAGGAGGAGATCAGGTGCTGCAGACACTATATTACTACCTGTATACAGGAGACCCCTGCAGGAGGAGATCAGGTGCTGCAGACACTATATTACTGCCTGTATACAGGAGACCCCTGCAGGAGGAGATCAGGTACTGCAGACACTATATTACTGCCTGTATACAGGAGCCCCCTGCAGGAGGAGATCAGGTGCTGCAGACACTATATTACTGCCTGTATACAGGAGCCCCCTGCAGGAGGAGATCAGGTGCTGCAGACACTATATTACTACCTGTATACAGGAGCCCCCTGCAGGAGGAGATCAGGTACTGCAGACACTATATTACTGCCTGTATACAGGAGCCCCCTGCAGGAGGAGATCAGGTGCTGCAGACACTATATTACTACCTGTATACAGGAGACCCCTGCAGGAGGAGATCAGGTGCTGCAGACACTATATTACTGCCTGTATACAGGAGCCCCCTGCAGGAGGAGATCAGGTACTGCAGACACTATATTACTGCCTGTATACAGGAGACCCCTGCAGGAGGAGATCAGGTGCTGCAGACACTATATTACTACCTGTATACAGGAGACCCCTGCAGGAGGAGATCAGGTGCTGCAGACACTATATTACTACCTGTATACAGGAGCCCCCTGCAGGAGGAGATCAGGTGCTGCAGACACTATATTACTGCCTGTATACAGGAGACCCCTGCAGGAGGAGATCAGGTACTGCAGACACTATATTACTACCTGTATACAGGAGCCCCCTGCAGGAGGAGATCAGGTGCTGCAGACACTATATTACTGCCTGTATACAGGAGCCCCCTGCAGGAGGAGATCAGGTGCTGCAGACACTATATTACTGCCTGTATACAGGAGACCCCTGCAGGAGGAGATCAGGTGCTGCAGACACTATATTACTACCTGTATACAGGAGACCCCTGCAGGGGGAGATCAGGTACTGCAGACACTATATTACTGCCTGTATACAGGAGCCCCCTGCAGGAGGAGATCAGGTGCTGCAGACACTATATTACTACCTGTATACAGGAGACCCCTGCAGGAGGAGATCAGGTGCTGCAGACACTATATTACTACCTGTATACAGGAGCCCCCTGCAGGAGGAGATCAGGTGCTGCAGACACTATATTACTGCCTGTATACAGGAGCCCCCTGCAGGGGGAGATCAGGTACTGCAGACACTATATTACTGCCTGTATACAGGAGACCCCTGCAGGAGGAGATCAGGTGCTGCAGACACTATATTACTGCCTGTATACAGGAGCCCCCTGCAGGAGGAGATCAGGTGCTGCAGACACTATATTACTACCTGTATACAGGAGACCCCTGCAGGAGGAGATCAGGTGCTGCAGACACTATATTACTACCTGTATACAGGAGCCCCCTGCAGGAGGAGATCAGGTACTGCAGACACTATATTACTACCTGTATACAGGAGCCCCCTGCAGGAGGAGATCAGGTACTGCAGACACTATATTACTGCCTGTATACAGGAGACCCCTGCAGGAGGAGATCAGGTGCTGCAGACACTATATTACTACCTGTATACAGGAGCCCCCTGCAGGAGGAGATCAGGTGCTGCAGACACTATATTACTGCCTGTATACAGGAGACCCCTGCAGGAGGAGATCAGGTGCTGCAGACACTATATTACTACCTGTATACAGGAGACCCCTGCAGGAGGAGATCAGGTGCTGCAGACACTATATTACTGCCTGTATACAGGAGCCCCCTGCAGGAGGAGATCAGGTACTGCAGACACTATATTACTACCTGTATACAGGAGACCCCTGCAGGAGGAGATCAGGTGCTGCAGACACTATATTACTACCTGTATACAGGAGACCCCTGCAGGAGGAGATCAGGTACTGCAGACACTATATTACTGCCTGTATACAGGAGACCCCTGCAGGAGGAGATCAGGTGCTGCAGACACTATATTACTGCCTGTATACAGGAGACCCCTGCAGGGGGAGATCAGGTGCTGCAGACACTATATTACTACCTGTATACAGGAGCCCCATGCAGGAGGAGATCAGGTGCTGCAGACACTATATTACTACCTGTATACAGGAGCCCCCTGCAGGAGGAGATCAGGTACTGCAGACACTATATTACTACCTGTATACAGGAGACCCCTGCAGGAGGAGATCAGGTACTGCAGACACTATATTACTGCCTGTATACAGGAGCCCCCTGCAGGAGGAGATCAGGTGCTGCAGACACTATATTACTACCTGTATACAGGAGACCCCTGCAGGAGGAGATCAGGTGCTGCAGACACTATATTACTACCTGTATACAGGAGCCCCCTGCAGGAGGAGATCAGGTACTGCAGACACTATATTACTACCTGTATACAGGAGACCCCTGCAGGGGGAGATCAGGTGCTGCAGACACTATATTACTGCCTGTATACAGGAGACCCCTGCAGGAGGAGATCAGGTACTGCAGACACTATATTACTGCCTGTATACAGGAGACCCCTGCAGGAGGAGATCAGGTGCTGCAGACACTATATTACTACCTGTATACAGGAGCCCCCTGCAGGAGGAGATCAGGTGCTGCAGACACTATATTACTACCTGTATACAGGAGACCCCTGCAGGGGGAGATCAGGTGCTGCAGACACTATATTACTGCCTGTATACAGGAGACCCCTGCAGGAGGAGATCAGGTACTGCAGACACTATATTACTGCCTGTATACAGGAGACCCCTGCAGGAGGAGATCAGGTGCTGCAGACACTATATTACTACCTGTATACAGGAGCCCCCTGCAGGAGGAGATCAGGTGCTGCAGACACTATATTACTACCTGTATACAGGAGACCCCTGCAGGGGGAGATCAGGTGCTGCAGACACTATATTACTGCCTGTATACAGGAGACCCCTGCAGGAGGAGATCAGGTACTGCAGACACTATATTACTGCCTGTATACAGGAGACCCCTGCAGGAGGAGATCAGGTGCTGCAGACACTATATTACTACCTGTATACAGGAGCCCCCTGCAGGAGGAGATCAGGTACTGCAGACACTATATTACTACCTGTATACAGGAGACCCCTGCAGGAGGAGATCAGGTGCTGCAGACACTATATTACTGCCTGTATACAGGAGCCCCCTGCAGGAGGAGATCAGGTACTGCAGACACTATATTACTACCTGTATACAGGAGACCCCTGCAGGAGGAGATCAGGTGCTGCAGACACTATATTACTACCTGTATACAGGAGACCCCTGCAGGAGGAGATCAGGTGCTGCAGACACTATATTACTACCTGTATACAGGAGCCCCCTGCAGGAGGAGATCAGGTGCTGCAGACACTATATTACTACCTGTATACAGGAGACCCCTGCAGGGGGAGATCAGGTGCTGCAGACACTATATTACTGCCTGTATACAGGAGACCCCTGCAGGAGGAGATCAGGTGCGGCAGACACTATATTACTGCCTGTATACAGGAGACCCCTGCAGGAGGAGATCAGGTACTGCAGACACTATATTACTACCTGTATACAGGAGCCCCCTGCAGGAGGAGATCAGGTGCTGCAGACACTATATTACTGCCTGTATACAGGAGCCCCCTGCAGGAGGAGATCAGGTGCTGCAGACACTATATTACTACCTGTATACAGGAGCCCCCTGCAGGAGGAGATCAGGTGCTGCAGACACTATATTACTACCTGTATACAGGAGACCCCTGCAGGAGGAGATCAGGTACTGCAGACACTATATTACTACCTGTATACAGGAGCCCCCTGCAGGAGGAGATCAGGTGCTGCAGACACTATATTACTACCTGTATACAGGAGTCCCCTGCAGGAGGAGATCAGGTGCTGCAGACACTATATTACTACCTGTATACAGGAGACCCCTGCAGGAGGAGATCAGGTGCTGCAGACACTATATTACTGCCTGTATACAGGAGACCCCTGCAGGAGGAGATCAGGTGCTGCAGACACTATATTACTACCTGTATACAGGAGCCCCCTGCAGGAGGAGATCAGGTACTGCAGACACTATATTACTACCTGTATACAGGAGCCCCCTGCAGGAGGAGATCAGGTGCTGCAGACACTATATTACTGCCTGTATACAGGAGACCCCTGCAGGAGGAGATCAGGTGCTGCAGACACTATATTACTACCTGTATACAGGAGCCCCCTGCAGGAGGAGATCAGGTGCTGCAGACACTATATTACTACCTGTATACAGGAGACCCCTGCAGGAGGAGATCAGGTGCTGCAGACACTATATTACTGCCTGTATACAGGAGCCCCCTGCAGGAGGAGATCAGGTGCTGCAGACACTATATTACTACCTGTATACAGGAGACCCCTGCAGGAGGAGATCAGGTGCTGCAGACACTATATTACTACCTGTATACAGGAGCCCCCTGCAGGAGGAGATCAGGTACTGCAGACACTATATTACTGCCTGTATACAGGAGACCCCTGCAGGAGGAGATCAGGTGCTGCAGACACTATATTACTACCTGTATACAGGAGCCCCTGCAGGAGGAGATCAGGTACTGCAGACACTATATTACTACCTGTATACAGGAGCCCCCTGCAGGAGGAGATCAGGTGCTGCAGACACTATATTACTACCTGTATACAGGAGCCCCCTGCAGGAGGAGATCAGGTGCTGCAGACACTATATTACTACCTGTATACAGGAGCCCCTGCAGGAGGAGATCAGGTACTGCAGACACTATATTACTGCCTGTATACAGGAGCCCCCTGCAGGAGGAGATCAGGTGCTGCAGACACTATATTACTGCCTGTATACAGGAGCCCCCTGCAGGAGGAGATCAGGTGCTGCAGACACTATATTACTGCCTGTATACAGGAGCCCCCTGCAGGAGGAGATCAGGTGCTGCAGACACTATATTACTGCCTGTATACAGGAGCCCCCTGCAGGAGGAGATCAGGTACTGCAGACACTATATTACTACCTGTATACAGGAGCCCCCTGCAGGAGGAGATCAGGTGCTGCAGACACTATATTACTACCTGTATACAGGAGCCCCCTGCAGGAGGAGATCAGGTGCTGCAGACACTATATTACTACCTGTATACAGGAGACCCCTGCAGGAGGAGATCAGGTGCTGCAGACACTATATTACTGCCTGTATACAGGAGACCCCTGCAGGAGGAGATCAGGTGCTGCAGACACTATATTACTACCTGTATACAGGAGCCCCCTGCAGGAGGAGATCAGGTGCTGCAGACACTATATTACTACCTGTATACAGGAGACCCCTGCAGGAGGAGATCAGGTGCTGCAGACACTATATTACTACCTGTATACAGGAGCCCCCTGCAGGAGGAGATCAGGTACTACAGACACTATATTACTACCTGTATACAGGAGCCCCCTGCAGGAGGAGATCAGGTGCTGCAGACACTATATTACTGCCTGTATACAGGAGACCCCTGCAGGAGGAGATCAGGTGCTGCAGACACTATATTACTGCCTGTATACAGGAGACCCCTGCAGGAGGAGATCAGGTACTGCAGACACTATATTACTGCCTGTATACAGGAGACCCCTGCAGGAGGAGATCAGGTGCTGCAGACACTATATTACTGCCTGTATACAGGAGCCCCCTGCAGGAGGAGATCAGGTACTGCAGACACTATATTACTACCTGTATACAGGAGCCCCCTGCAGGAGGAGATCAGGTGCTGCAGACACTATATTACTACCTGTATACAGGAGCCCCCTGCAGGAGGAGATCAGGTGCTGCAGACACTATATTACTACCTGTATACAGGAGCCCCCTGCAGGAGGAGATCAGGTGCTGCAGACACTATATTACTACCTGTATACAGGAGCCCCCTGCAGGAGGAGATCAGGTGCTGCAGACACTATATTACTACCTGTATACAGGAGCCCCCTGCAGGAGGAGATCAGGTGCTGCAGACACTATATTACTGCCTGTATACAGGAGCCCCCTGCAGGAGGAGATCAGGTGCTGCAGACACTATATTACTACCTGTATACAGGAGCCCCCTGCAGGAGGAGATCAGGTGCTGCAGACACTATATTACTGCCTGTATACAGGAGACCCCTGCAGGAGGAGATCAGGTGCTGCAGACACTATATTACTACCTGTATACAGGAGCCCCCTGCAGGAGGAGATCAGGTGCTGCAGACACTATATTACTACCTGTATACAGGAGCCCCCTGCAGGAGGAGATCAGGTGCTGCAGACACTATATTACTACCTGTATACAGGAGCCCCCTGCAGGAGGAGATCAGGTGCTGCAGTCACTATATTACTACCTGTATACAGGAGCCCCCTGCAGGAGGAGATCAGGTGCTGCAGACACTATATTACTACCTGTATACAGGAGCCCCCTGCAGGAGGAGATCAGGTGCTGCAGACACTATATTACTGCCTGTATACAGGAGCCCCCTGCAGGAGGAGATCAGGTGCTGCAGACACTATATTACTGCCTGTATACAGGAGCCCCCTGCAGGAGTACCATGGTAAGAGAATAACAGGGGAAACCATCAGTAATGTGACCGAATATTCACATAAAGGAGTACATGACCTCCAATGGTAGATGGAAGGAGTACCATGGTAAGAGGATAACAGAGGAAACCATCAGTAATGTGACCGAGTATACACATAAAGGAGTACATGACCTCCAATGGTAGATGGAAGGAGTACCATGGTAAGAGAATAACAGGGGAAACCATCAGTAATGTGACCGAGTATACACATAAAGGAGTACATGACCTCCAATGGTAGATGGAAGGAGTACCATGGTAAGAGAATAACAGGGGAAACATCAGTAATGTGACCGAGTATACACATAAAGGAGTACATGACCTCCAATGGTAGATGGAAGGAGTACCATGGTAAGAGAATAACAGAGGAAACCATCAGTAATGTGACCGAGTATACACATAAAGGAGTACATGACCTCCAATGGTAGATGGAAGGAGTACCATGGTAAGAGGATAACAGGGGAAACCATCAGTAATGTGACCGAGTATACACATAAAGGAGTACATGACCTCCAATGGTAGATGGAAGGAGTACCATGGTAAGAGAATAACAGGGGAAACATCAGTAATGTGACCGAGTATACACATAAAGGAGTACATGACCTCCAATGGTAGATGGAAGGAGTACCATGGTAAGAGAATAACAGGGGAAACCATCAGTAATGTGACCGAGTATACACATAAAGGAGTACATGACCTCCAATGGTAGATGGAAGGAGTACCATGGTAAGAGAATAACAGGGGAAACATCAGTAATGTGACCGAGTATACACATAAAGGAGTACATGACCTCCAATGGTAGATGGAAGGAGTACCATGGTAAGAGAATAACAGGGGAAACCATCAGTAATGTGACCGAGTATACACATAAAGGAGTACATGACCTCCAATGGTAGATGGAAGGAGTACCATGGTAAGAGAATAACAGGGGAAACCATCAGTAATGTGACCGAGTATACACATAAAGGAGTACATGACCTCCAATGGTAGATGGAAGGAGTACCATGGTAAGAGGATAACAGGGGAAACCATCAGTAATGTGACCGAGTATACACATAAAGGAGTACATGACCTCCAATGGTAGATGGAAGGAGTACCATGGTAAGAGAATAACAGGGGAAACATCAGTAATGTGACCGAGTATACACATAAAGGAGTACATGACCTCCAATGGTAGATGGAAGGAGTACCATGGTAAGAGAATAACAGGGGAAACATCAGTAATGTGACCGAGTATACACATAAAGGAGTACATGACCTCCAATGGTAGATGGAAGGAGTACCATGGTAAGAGAATAACAGGGGAAACATCAGTAATGTGACCGAGTATACACATAAAGGAGTACATGACCTCCAATGGTAGATGGAAGGAGTACCATGGTAAGAGAATAACAGGGGAAACCATCAGTAATGTGACCGAGTATACACATAAAGGAGCACATGACCTCCAATGGTAGATGGAAGGAGTACCATGGTAAGAGAATAACAGGGGAAACATCAGTAATGTGACCGGGAATACACATAAAGGAGTACATGACCTCCAATGGTAGATGGAAGGAGTACCATGGTAAGAGAATAACAGGGAAAACCATCAGTAATGTGACTGAGTATACACATAAAGGAGTACATGACCTCCAATGGTAGATGGAAGGAGTACCATGGTAAGAGAATAACAGGGGAAACCATCAGTAATGTGACCGAGTATACACATAAAGGAGTACATGACCTCCAATGGTAGATGGAAGGAGTACCATGGTAAGAGGATAACAGGGGAAACCATCAGTAATGTGACCGAGTATACACATAAAGGAGTACATGACCTCCAATGGTAGATGGAAGGAGTACCATGGTAAGAGAATAACAGGGGAAACCATCAGTAATGTGACCGAGTATACACATAAAGGAGTACATGACCTCCATTGGTAGATGGAAGGAGTACCATGGTAAGAGGATAACAGGGGAAACCATCAGTAATGTGACCGAGTATACACATAAAGGAGTACATGACCTCCAATGGTAGATGGAAGGAGTACCATGGTAAGAGAATAACAGGGGAAACCATCAGTAATGTGACCGAGTATACACATAAAGGAGTACATGACCTCCAATGGTAGATGGAAGGAGTACCATGGTAAGAGAATAACAGGGGAAACATCAGTAATGTGACCGAGTATACACATAAAGGAGTACATGACCTCCAATGGTAGATGGAAGGAGTACCATGGTAAGAGAATAACAGGGGAAACCATCAGTAATGTGACCGAGTATACACATAAAGGAGTACATGACCTCCAATGGTAGATGGAAGGAGTACCATGGTAAGAGGATAACAGAGGAAACCATCAGTAATGTGACCGAGTATACACATAAAGGAGTACATGACCTCCAATGGTAGATGGAAGGAGTACCATGGTAAGAGAATAACAGGGGAAACCATCAGTAATGTGACCGAGTATACACATAAAGGAGTACATGACCTCCAATGGTAGATGGAAGGAGTACCATGGTAAGAGAATAACAGGGGAAACCATCAGTAATGTGACCGAGTATACACATAAAGGAGTACATGACCTCCAATGGTAGATGGAAGGAGTACCATGGTAAGAGAATAACAGGGGAAACCATCAGTAATGTGACCGAGTATACACATAAAGGAGTACATGACCTCCAATGGTAGATGGAAGGAGTACCATGGTAAGAGAATAACAGGGGAAACCATCAGTAATGTGACCGAGTATACACATAAAGGAGTACATGACCTCCAATGGTAGATGGAAGGAGTACCATGGTAAGAGAATAACAGGGGAAACATCAGTAATGTGACCGAGTATACACATAAAGGAGTACATGACCTCCAATGGTAGATGGAAGGAGTACCATGGTAAGAGAATAACAGGGGAAACCATCAGTAATGTGACCGAGTATACACATAAAGGAGTACATGACCTCCAATGGTAGATGGAAGGAGTACCATGGTAAGAGAATAACAGGGGAAACATCAGTAATGTGACCGAGTATACACATAAAGGAGTACATGACCTCCAATGGTAGATGGAAGGAGTACCATGGTAAGAGAATAACAGGGGAAACCATCAGTAATGTGACCGAGTATACACATAAAGGAGTACATGACCTCCAATGGTAGATGGAAGGAGTACCATGGTAAGAGGATAACAGGGGAAACCATCAGTAATGTGACCGAGTATACACATAAAGGAGTACATGACCTCCAATGGTAGATGGAAGGAGTACCATGGTAAGAGAATAACAGGGGAAACCATCAGTAATGTGACCGAGTATACACATAAAGGAGTACATGACCTCCAATGGTAGATGGAAGGAGTACCATGGTAAGAGGATAACAGGGGAAACCATCAGTAATGTGACCGAGTATACACATAAAGGAGTACATGACCTCCAATGGTAGATGGAAGGAGTACCATGGTAAGAGAATAACAGGGGAAACATCAGTAATGTGACCGAGTATACACATAAAGGAGTACATGACCTCCAATGGTAGATGGAAGGAGTACCATGGTAAGAGAATAACAGGGGAAACATCAGTAATGTGACCGAGTATACACATAAAGGAGTACATGACCTCCAATGGTAGATGGAAGGAGTACCATGGTAAGAGAATAACAGGGGAAACATCAGTAATGTGACCGAGTATACACATAAAGGAGTACATGACCTCCAATGGTAGATGGAAGGAGTACCATGGTAAGAGAATAACAGGGGAAACCATCAGTAATGTGACCGAGTATACACATAAAGGAGTACATGACCTCCAATGGTAGATGGAAGGAGTACCATGGTAAGAGGATAACAGGGGAAACCATCAGTAATGTGACCGAGTATACACATAAAGGAGTACATGACCTCCAATGGTAGATGGAAGGAGTACCATGGTAAGAGAATAACAGGGGAAACATCAGTAATGTGACCGAGTATACACATAAAGGAGTACATGACCTCCAATGGTAGATGGAAGGAGTACCATGGTAAGAGAATAACAGGGGAAACATCAGTAATGTGACCGGGAATACACATAAAGGAGTACATGACCTCCAATGGTAGATGGAAGGAGTACCATGGTAAGAGAATAACAGGGGAAACATCAGTAATGTGACCGGGAATACACATAAAGGAGCACATGACCTCCAATGGTAGATGGAAGGAGTACCATGGTAAGAGAATAACAGGGGAAACATCAGTAATGTGACCGGGAATACACATAAAGGAGTACATGACCTTCAATGGTAGATGGAAGGAGTACCATGGTAAGAGAATAACAGGGAAAACCATCAGTAATGTGACTGAGTATACACATAAAGGAGTACATGACCTCCAATGGTAGATGGAAGGAGTACCATGGTAAGAGAATAACAGGGGAAACCATCAGTAATGTGACTGAGTATACACATAAAGGAGTACATGACCTCCAATGGTAGATGGAAGGAGTACCATGGTAAGAGAATAACAGGGGAAACCATCAGTAATGTGACCGAGTGTACACATAAAGGAGTACATGACCTCCAATGGAAGATGGAAGGAGTACCATGGTAAGAGAATAACAGGGGAAACCATCAGTAATGTGACCGAGTATACACATAAAGGAGTACATGACCTCCAATGGTAGATGGAAGGAGTACCATGGTAAGAGAATAACAGGGGAAACATCAGTAATGTGACTGAGTATACACATAAAGGAGTACATGAAGGACGTTAAGGGCGGCTTCTCACTTGTGAGTTTCTCGCAGTAGAGCAATGTGAGACAATGTCGCACTGGAATCGGACACATGTCAGTGAATGATTCAGTCTCATCTGTGATTTTTTCTCAGTCCGGATCGGATGCTGTTTTTTTGCGAGTTTCTCCAATGCAAGTCTATGGGAGCGTGTAAATAATGGGATGTCACGGGGCGGCACTCACCATCCTAGTGACATGCGATTTTCTAAATACATTTCTCGCATGTTTCCTAAAACACTGTAAACGAGCGATGTCTCACAATGTCTGTCAATCACTATTCTCTGTCACTCGGTCTCTCCCTCTCGGTCTCTATTCTCTCTCTGTCGGTCCGTCACTATCTCTGTCCCTCTCTCACAGTCTGTCGGTCAGTTTCCCCTCCTCTCTCATACTCACCGATCCCCGATCCCCGGCGCTGCACGGCGTTCACACTGCTTCGGCTGCTTTTACTATTTTGAAAAAGCCGGCCGCTCATTAAACAATCTCCTATTCCCTGCTTTCCCCGCCCACCGGCGCCTATGATTGGTTACAGTGAGACACGCCCCCACGCTGAGTGACAGGTGTCACACTGCACCCAATCACAGCAGCCGGTGGGCGTGTCTATACTGTGCAGTAAAATAAATAAATAAATAATTAAAAAAAATGGCGTGCGGTTCCCCCCAATTTTAATACCAGCCAGATAAAGCCATACAGCTGAAGGCTGGTATTCTCAGGATGGGGAGCTTCACGTTATGGGGAGCCCCGCACCCTAACAATATCAGCCAGCAGCCGTCCAGAATTGCCGCATACATTAGATGCGACAGTTCTGGGACTGTACCCGGCTCTTCCCGATTTGCCCTGGTGCGTTGGCAATCGGGGTAATAAGGAGTTAATGGCAGCCCATAGCTGCCACTAAATCCTAGATTAATCATGTCAGGCGTCTCCCCGAGATTCCTTCCATGATTAATCTGTAAGTGACAATAAATAAACACACACACCCGAAAAAATCATTTATTAGAAATAAAAAACACAAACAAAGTCCCTTATCTCCAATTTATTACCCACAACAAAGCCCTCCATGTCTGGCGTAATCCACGGACTTCCAGCGTCGCGTCCAGCTCTGCTGCATGGAAGTGACAGGAGCTGCAGAAGACACCGCCGCTCCTGTCAGCTTCACACAGCAACTGAGGTGATTAGCGCAATCAGCTGAGCTGTCACTGAGGTTACTCGCTGTCACTGGATCCAGCAGTGGCCGCGGGTAACCTCAGTGACAGCAGCTGATCGCGCGGCTGTCTTCATTTGCTGTGTGAAGCTGACAGGAGCGGCGGTGTATTGTGCAGCTCCAGTCACCTCCATGCAGCAGAGCTGGAAGCGACGTTGGAGGTCCGTGTATTACGCTGGACATGGAGGCTTTGTCGGGGTTAATAAATTGGTAATAAGGGACTTTGTTTGTGTTTTTTATTTCTAATAAAGGATTTTTCGGGTGTGTGTGTTTTTTTACTGTCACTTACAGATTAATCATGGAAGGTGTCTCATAGACGCCTGACATGATTAATCTAGGACTTAGTGGCAGCTATGGGCTGCCAATAACTCCTTATTACCCCGATTTGCCAACGCACCAGGGCAAATCGGGAAGAGCCGGGTACAGCCCCAGAACTGTCGCATATAATGTATGCGGCAATTCTGGGCGGCTGCTGACTGATATTGTTAGGGTGGGGGGCTCCCCATAACGTGGAGCTCCCCATCCTGAGAATACCAGCCTTCAGCCGTATGGCTTTATCTGGCTGGTATTAAAATTGGGGGGGACCGCACGCCATTTTTTTAATTATTTATGTATTTATTTCACTGCACAGTATAGACACGCCCACCGGCTGCTGTGATTGGGTGCAGTGTGACACCTGTCACTCAGAGTGGGGGCGTGTCTCACTGTAACCAATCATAGGCGCCTGTGGGCGGGGAAAGTAGGGAATAGGAGATTGTTTAATGGGCGGCCGGCTTTTTCAAAAGAGGAGAAGCCGCCGAAGCAGTGTGAACGCCGTGCAGAGCCGCGCCGGGGATCGGGGAACGGTAAGTATGAGAGAGGGGGGGAAACTTCAGTCACTCGGGGGATTAGTGGTCACCGGTGAATCCTTCACAAGTGACCGCTTATCAGTACACGGCACAGACAGAGCCGCAGCATGACAATGAAGTGGGGAGAAGTTCACCCAAGTTGATTCTGATCGTGCGGCTCTGTCTCTGTCTGCTGTCAGCGGCCATGTAGCAGAGCTGAATGGCAGATGACATAGTAAAAAATACTACATCGTGTATACAGGCTGGTTGTCAGCAGTGATGTCATCAGCTGGGGGCGGGGCTGTATACAGGGTGTGGTCTCCTGTGTGATCTCATTATATCAGTGATGTCATCAGCAGGGGGCGGGGCTGTATACAGGGTGTGGTCTCCTGTGTGATCTCATTATATCAGTAATGTCATCAGCAGGGGGCGGGGCTGTATACAGGGTGTGGTCTCCTGTGTGATCTCATTATATCAGTGATGTCATCAGCAGGGGGCGGGGCTGTATACAGGGTGTGGTCTCCTGTGTGATCTCATTATATCAGTGATGTCATCAGCAGGGGGCGGGGCTGTATACAGGGTGTGGTCTCCTGTGTGATCTCATTATATCAGTGATGTCATCAGCAGGGGGCGGGGCTGTATACAGGGTGTGGTCTCCTGTGTGATCTCATTATATCAGTGATGTCATCAGCAGGGGGCGGGGCTGTATACAGGGTGTGGTCTCCTGTGTGATCTCATTATATCAGTGATGTCATCAGCAGGGGGCGGGGCTGTATACAGGGTGTGGTCTCCTGTGTGATCTCATTATATCAGTGATGTCATCAGCAGGGGGCGGGGCTGTATACAGGGTGTGGTCTCCTGTGTGATCTCATTATATCAGTGATGTCATCAGCAGGGGGCGGGGCTGTATACGGGGTGTGGTCTCCTGTGTGATCTCATTATATCAGTGATGTCATCAGCAGGGGGCGGGGCTGTATACGGGGTGTGGTCTCCTGTGTGATCTCATTATATCAGTGATATCAGCAGGGGGCGGGGCTGTATACAGGGTGTGGTCTCCTGTGTGATCTCATTATATCAGTGATGTCATCAGCAGGGGGCGGGGCTGTATACAGGGTGTGGTCTCCTGTGTGATCTCATTATATCAGTGATGTCATCAGCAGGGGGCGGGGCTGTATACAGGGTGTGGTCTCCTGTGTGATCTCATTATATCAGTGATGTCATCAGCAGGGGGCGGGGCTGTATACGGGGTGTGGTCTCCTGTGTGATCTCATTATATCAGTGATGTCATCAGTAGGGGGCGGGGCTGTATACTCGGTGTGGTCTCCTGTGTGATCTCATTATATCAGTGATGTCATCAGTAGGGGGCGGGGCTGTATACGGGGTGTGGTCTCGTCTCCAGTCACCGCTGACCTCCTGGACACCAGGTTAATGATTAGTTTGGACTTTCCGGTCAGGGTCAGTGTTCCTGGGTCGTCGTGTGATCGTCAGCTCTTGGGACCATGGCTCGCCTCCTGCTCTTGGCCGCTGAGCTCTGTCTCCTCAGTTTCTCCGCAGCAGGACGAGGTGCGTTTCTAATGTGACGTTTCTTCCCCCGGATCCTCCACAATGTACAGTGGATATAATAACCACGCGGCGTCTGCAGATGTTTCACCACATTCACCGGATGAACGACGAGCAGCGAAAACCAAAGAAATAGCCACAGAACGGACGAGAGACGCAGAGCGATGGCGAAACCGGGGAGAAAGTCCAAATATACACCCTAAAGGGCATCCAAACACATGTATCCAATCCTATCCTCTGTGATACTGTCTGCTGAGCTGTGTATCCAATCCTATCCTCTGTGATACTGTCTGCTGAGCCGTGTATCTAATCCTCTCCTGTGTGATACTGTCTGCTGAGCCGTGTATCTAATCCTCTCCTGTGTCATACTGTCTGCTGAGCTGTGTATCCAATCCTATCCTCTGTGATACTGTCTGCTGAGCCGTGTATCTAATCCTCTCCTGTGTGATACTGTCTGCTGAGCCGTGTATCTAATCCTCTCCTGTGTCATACTGTCTGCTGAGCTGTGTATCTAATCCTCTCCTGTGTGATACTGTCTGCTGAGCCGTGTATCTAATCCTCTCCTGGGTGATACTGTCTGCTGAGCCGTGTATCTAATCCTCTCCTGTGTGATACTGTCTGCTGAGCCGTGTATCTAATCCTCTCCTGTGTGATACTGTCTGCTGAGCTGTGTATCTAATCCTCTCCTGTGTGATACTGTCTGCTGAGCTGTATATCTAATCCTCTCCTCTGTGATACTGTCTGCTGAGCCGTGTATCTAATCCTCTCCTGTGTGATACTGTCTGCTGAGCCGTGTATCTAATCCTCTCCTGTGTCATACTGTCTGCTGAGCTGTGTATCTAATCCTCTCCTGTGTGATACTGTCTGCTGAGCCGTGTATCTAATCCTCTCCTGGGTGATACTGTCTGCTGAGCCGTGTATCTAATCCTCTCCTGTGTGATACTGTCTGCTGAGCCGTGTATCTAATCCTCTCCTGTGTGATACTGTCTGCTGAGCCGTGTATCTAATCCTCTCCTGTGTCATACTGTCTGCTGAGCCGTGTATCTAATCCTCTCCTGTGTCATACTGTCTGCTGAGCCGTGTATCTAATCCTCTCCTGTGTCATACTGTCTGCTGAGCTGTGTATCTAATCCTCTCCTGTGTGATACTGTCTGCTGAGCCGTGTATCTAATCCTCTCCTGGGTGATACTGTCTGCTGAGCCGTGTATCTAACCCTCTCCTGTGTGATACTGTCTGCTGAGCTGTGTATCTAATCCTCTCCTGTGTGATACTGTCTGCTGAGCCGTGTATCTAATCCTCTCCTGTGTGATACTGTCTGCTGAGCTGTGTATCCAATCCTATCCTCTGTGATACTGTCTGCTGAGCTGTGTATCTAATCCTCTCCAGTGTGATACTGTCTGCTGAGCTGTGTATCTAATCCTCTCCTGTGTGATACTGTCTGCTGAGCTGTGTATCTAATCCTCTCCTGTGTGATACTGTCTGCTGAGCTGTGTATCTAATCCTCTCCTGTGTCATACTGTCTGCTGAGCTGTGTATGTAATCCTCTCCTGTGTGATACTGTCTGCTGAGCTGTGTATCAAATCCTCTCCTGTGTGATACTATCTGCTGAGTTGTGTATCTAATCCTCTCCTGTGTGATACTGTCTGCTGAGCCGTGTATATAATCCTATCCTCTGTGATACTGTCTGCTGAGCCGTGTATCTAATCCTCTCCTGTATGATACTGTCTGCTGAGCCGTGTATCCAATCCTATCCTGTGTGATACTGTCTGCTGAGCTGTGTATCTAATCCTCTCCTGTGTGATACTGTCTGCTGAGCTGTGTATCCAATCCTATCCGGTGTGATACTATCTGCTGAGCTGTGTATCCAATCCTCTCCTGTGTGATACTGTCTGCTGAGCTGTGTATCCAATCCTATCCTCTGTGATACTGTCTGCTGAGCTGTGTATCTAATCCTCTCCAGTGTGATACTGTCTGCTGAGCTGTGTATCTAATCCTCTCCTGTGTGATACTGTCTGCTGAGCTGTGTATCTAATCCTCTCCTGTGTGATACTGTCTGCTGAGCTGTGTATCTAATCCTCTCCTGTGTGATACTGTCTGCTGAGCTGTGTATCTAATCCTCTCCTGTGTCATACTGTCTGCTGAGCTGTGTATGTAATCCTCTCCTGTGTGATACTGTCTGCTGAGCTGTGTATCTAATCCTCTCCTGTGTGATACTATCTGCTGAGTTGTGTATCTAATCCTCTCCTGTGTGATACTGTCTGCTGAGCCGTGTATATAATCCTATCCTCTGTGATACTGTCTGCTGAGCCGTGTATCTAATCCTCTCCTGTGTGATACTGTCTGCTGAGCCGTGTATCCAATCCTATCCTGTGTGATACTGTCTGCTGAGCTGTGTATCTAATCCTCTCCTGTGTGATACTGTCTGCTGAGCTGTGTATCCAATCCTATCCGGTGTGATACTATCTGCTGAGCTGTGTATCCAATCCTCTCCTGTGTGATACTGTCTGCTGAGCTGTGTATCCAATCCTCTCCTGTGTGATACTGTCTGCTGAGCTGTGTATCTAATCCTATCCTCTGTGATACTGTCTGCTGAGCCGTGTATCTAATCCTATCCTCTGTGATACTGTCTGCTGAGCTGTGTATCTAATCCTCTCCTGTGTGATACTATCTGCTGAGTTGTGTATCTAATCCTCTCCTGTGTGATACTGTCTGCTGAGCCGTGTATCTAATCCTCTCCTGTGTGATATTGTCTGCTGAGCCGTGTATCTAATCCTCTCCTGTGTGATACTGTCTACTGAGCCGTGTATCTAATCCTCTCCTGTGTGATACTGTCTGCTGAGCCGTGTATCTAATCCTCTCCTGTGTGATACTGTCTGCTGAGCCGTGTATCTAATCCTCTCCTGTGTGATACTGTCTGCTGAGCCGTGTATCTAATCCTCTCCTGTGTGATACTATCTGCTGAGCCGTGTATCTAATCCTCTCCTGGGTGATACTGTTTGCTGAGCCGTGTATCTAATCCTCTCCTGTGTGATACTGTCTGCTGAGCCGTGTATCTAATCCTCTCCTGTGTGATACTGTCTGCTGAGCCGTGTATCTAATCCTCTCCTGTGTGATACTGTCTGCTGAGCCGTGTATCTAATCCTCTCCTGTGTGATACTGTCTGCTGAGCTGTGTATGTAATCCTCTCCTGTGTGATACTGTCTGCTGAGCCGTGTATCTAAGCCTCTCCTGTGTGATACTGTCTGCTGAGCCGTGTATGTAATCCTCTCCTGTGTGATACGGTCTGCTGAGCCGTGTATCTAATCCTCTCCTGTGTGATACTGTCTGCTGAGCTGTGTATCTAATCCTCTCCTGTGTGATACGGTCTGCTGAGCCGTGTATCTAATCCTCTCCTGTGTGATACTGTCTGCTGAGCCGTATATCTAATCCTCTCCTGTGTGATACTGTCTGCTGAGCTGTGTATCTAATCCTCTCCAGTGTGATACTGTCTGCTGAGCCGTGTATCTAATCCTCTCCTGTGTGATACTGTCTGCTGAGCCGTGTATCTAATCCTCTCCTGTGTGATACTGTCTGCTGAGCCGTGTATCTAATCCTCTCCTGTGTGATACTGTCTGCTGAGCCGTGTATGTAATCCTCTCCTGTGTGATACTGTCTGCTGAGCCGTGTATCTAATCCTCTCCTGTGTGATACTGTCTGCTGAGCCGTGTATCTAATCCTCTCCTGTGTGATACTGTCTGCTGAGCCGTGTATCTAATCCTCTCCTGTGTGATACTGTCTGCTGAGCCGTGTATCTAATCCTCTCCTGTGTGATACAGTCTGCTGAGCCGTGTATCTAATCCTCTCCTGTGTGATACTGTCTGCTGAGCCGTGTATCTAATCCTCTCCTGTGTGATACAGTCTGCTGAGCCGTGTATCTAATCCTCTCCTGTGTGATACAGTCTGCTGAGCCGTGTATCTAATCCTCTCCTGTGTGATACTGTCTGCTGAGCCGTGTATCTAATCCTCTCCTGTGTGATACTGTCTGCTGAGCCGTGTATCTAATCCTCTCCTGTGTGATACTGTCTGCTGAGCCGTGTATCTAATCCTTTCCTGTGTGATACTGTCTGCTGAGCCGTGTATCTAATCCTCTCCTGTGTGATACTGTCTGCTGAGCCGTGTATCTAATCCTCTCCTGTGTGATACTGTCTGCTGAGCCGTGTATCTAATCCTTTCCTGTGTGATACTGTCTGCTGAGCTGTGTATCTAATCCTCTCCTGTGTGATACTGTCTGCTGAGCTGTGTATCTAATCCTCTCCTGTGTGATACTGTCTGCTGAGCTGTGTATCTAATCCTCTCCTGTGTGATACTGTCTGCTGAGCCGTGTATCTAATCCTGTCCTGTGTGATACTGTCTGCTGAGCTGTGTATCTAATCCTCTCCTGTGTGATACTGTCTGCTGAGCTGTGTATCTAATCCTCTCCTGTGTGATACTGTCTGCTGAGCTGTGTATCTAACCCTCTCCTGTGTGATACTGTCTGCTGAGCTGTGTATCTAATTCTCTCCTGTGTGATACTGTCTGCTGAGCTGTGTATCTAATCCTCTCCTGTGTGATACTGTCTGCTGAGCTGTGTATCTAATCCTCTCCTGTGTGATACTGTCTGCTGAGCTGTGTATCTAATCCTCTCCTGTGTGATACTGTCTGCTGAGCCGTGTATCTAATCCTCTCCTGTGTGATACTGTCTGCTGAGCCGTGTATCTAATCCTCTCCTGTGTGATACTGTCTGCTGAGCCGTGTATCTAATCCTCTCCTGTGTGATACTGTCTGCTGAGCTGTGTATCTAATCCTCTCCTGTGTGATACTGTCTGCTGAGCTGTGTATCTAATCCTCTCCTGTGTGATACTGTCTGCTGATCTGTGTATCTAATCCTGTCCTGTATGATACTGTCTGCTGAGCCATGTATCTAATCCTCTCCTGTGTGATACTGTCTGCTGATCTGTGTATCTAATCCTGTCCTGTGTGATACTGTCTGCTGAGCCGTGTATCTAATCCTCTCCTGTGTGATACCGTTGCTGAGCTGTGTATCTAATCCTCTCCTGTGTGATACTGTCTGCTGATCTGTGTATCTAATCCTGTCCTGTGTGATACTGTCTGCTGAGCCGTGTATCTAATCCTCTCCTGTGTGATACTGTCTGCTGAGCTGTGTATCTAATCCTCTCCTGTGTGATACTGTCTGCTGAGCTGTGTATCTAATCCTGTCCTGTGTGATACCGTTGCTGAGCTGTGTATCTAATCCTGTGATGTATGATTTGCAGTGTGTGGCCGGCCCCGTGAGGTGGACAGCGCCATCTTCAGGCCGGGACGAGTGGTCTATAACGCTCTAGATATCGTCACTTACTCCTGTGTTCCGGGATTTGTGAAGGCTTCTGGAAATGACAAAGCCGTGTGCCAGACCCTGGGGAACTGGGAGCACGCCACCCTGCGGTGCACGCGTGAGTACGGCCAGCCCCCTCATTTACATATAGAACTGTACTGCAACTGGCTCCTCCCCTATTTATATATAGAACCTGCTGTGTGCCAGGCTCTCCCCTTATTTACATATAGAACCTGCTGTGTGCCAGGCTCCTCCCCTCATTTACATATAGAACCTGCTCTGTGCCTGACTCCTCCCCTCATTTCAATATATAAACTGCTCTGATCCTGGCTCCTCCCCTTATTAACCTCTTGTTTGTCCCACAGGACGGCAGTGCCCTGTTCCCGCTGCCCCGGAGAATGGCTCCGTGTACTATAAGGAAATCACGTATCAGAGCGTCGCCAGCTTCTCGTGTGATGAAGGGTGAGACGCAGTCATGTGACCGTGAGCGCCCGCCACGGTGTATATAGGAGCCCACCACAGTATACAGCAGCATACCCCAGGACTGAGGAGTCTGGAGGGACGAGCGGAAGAGAGGAGTCTGGAGAAAGGGGCAAAAAAAGAAGTCTGGAGGGAGGAGTGGAAAAGAGGAGTCTGGAGGGTGGAGCAGAAGAGAGGAGTCTGGAGAGAGGGGCGGAAGAGAGGAGTCTGGTGGGAGGAGCAGAAGAGAGGAGTCTGGAGGGAGGAGCAGTAGAGAGGAGTCTGGAGGGAGGGGCGGAAGAGAGGAGTCTGGAGGGAGGGGCAGAAGGGAGGGGTTTGGAAAGAGGGGCGCAAGAGAGGAGACTGGAGGGAAGGGCGGAGGAGAGGAGTCTGGAGGGAAGGGCGGAGGAGAGGAGTCTGGAGGGAGGGGCAAAAAAAGGAGTCTGGAGGGAAGGGCGGAAGAGAGGAGTCTGGAGTGAGGAGCAGAAGAGAGGCATCTGGAGGGAGGGGCAAAAAAAAAGGAGTCTAGAGGGAGGGGCGGAAGAGAAGAGTCTGGAGGGAAGGGTGGAAAAGAGGAGTCTCGAGGGAGGGGCGGAGGAGAGGAGTCTGGAGGGAGGGGCAGAGGAGAGGAGTCTGGAGGGAGGGGCGGAGGAGAGGAGTCTAGAGGGAGGGGCGGAAGAGAAGAGTCTGGAGGGAGGGGTGGAAGGGAGGAGTCTGGAGGGAGGGGTGGAAGGGAGGAGTCTGGAGGGAGGGGTGGAAGGGAGGAGTCTGGAGGGAGGGGTGGAAGGGAGGAGTCTGGAGGGAGGGGCGGAATGGAGGAGTCTGGAGAAAGGGGCGGAGGAGAGAAGTCTGGATGGAGGGGCGGAAGAGATGAGTCTGTAGGGAGGGGTGGAGGGGAGGAGTCTGGAGGGAGGGGCGAAAGGGAGGAGTCTGGAGGGAGGGACAGAAGGGAGGAGTATGGAGGGAGGGGCGGATAAGAGGAGTCTGGAGGGAGAGGCGGAAGAAAGGAGTCTGGAGGGAGAGGCGGAAGACAGGACTCTGGATCAAGGAGCAGAAGAGATGCATCTGGAGGGAGGAGCGGAAGAGAGGAGTGTGGAAGGAAGGGTGGAGGAGAGGAGTCTGGAGGGAGGGGCAAAAAAAGGAGTCTGGAGGGAAGGGCGGAAGAGAGGCGTCTAAAGGGAGGAGCGGAAGAGAGGCGTCTGGAGGGAGGAGCGGAAGAGAGGCGTCTGGAGGGAGGAGCGGAAGAGAGGCGTCTGGAGGGAGGAGCGGAAGAGAGGCGTCTGGAGGGAGGAGCGGAAGAGAGGCGTCTGGAGGGAGGAGCGGAAGAGAGGAGTCTGGAGGGAGGAGCAGAAGAGAGGAGTCTGGAGGGAGGAGCAGAAGAGAGGCGTGTGGAGGGAAGGGCGGAGGAGAGGAGTCTGGAGGGAGGAGCGGAAGAGAGGCATCTGGAGGGAGGAGCGGAAGAGAGGAGTCTGGAGGGAGGAGCGGAAGAGAGGAGTCTGGAGGGAGGAGTGGAGGGGAGGAGTCTGGAGTGAGGAGCAGAAGAGAGGCATCTGGAGGGAGGGGCAAAAAAAGGAGTCTGGAGGGAAGGGCGGAAGAGGGGAGTCTGGGGGGAGGGGCAAAAAAATAAAGTCTGGAGGGAAGGGCGGAAAAGAGGAGTCTGGAGGGAGGGGTGGAGGAGAGGAGTCTGGAGGGAGGGGCGGAGGAGAGGAGTCTGGAGGGAGGGGCAGAAGAGGAGTCTAGAGGTAGGGGCGGAAGAGAGGAGTCTGGAGTGAGGGGCGGAATGGAGGAGTCTGGAGGGAGGTGTGGAAGGAAGGAGTCTGGAGGGAGGGGTGGAAGGGAGGAGTCTGGAGGGAGGGGCAGAAGGGAGGAGTCTGGAGTGTGGGGCGGAATGGAGGAGTCTGGAGGAAGGGGCTTAAGGGAGGGGTCTGGAGGAAGGGGCGGAAGGGATGAGTCTGGAGGGAAGGGCAAAAAAATAAAGTCTGGAGGGAAGGGAGGAAAAATGGAGTCTGGAGGGAGGGGTGGAGGAGAGGAGTCTGGCGGGAAGGGCGGAAGAGAGGAGTCTGGAGGGAAGGGCAAAAAAATAAAGTCTGGAGGGAAGGGCGGAAAAGAGGAGTCTGGAGGGAGGGGTGGAGGAGAGGAGTCTGGAGGGAGGGGCGGAGGAGAGGAGTCTGGAGGGAGGGGCAGAAGAGAGGAATCTAGAGGGAGGGGTGGAAGAGAGGAGTCTGGAATGAGGGTCGGAATGGAGGAGTCTGGAGGGAGGGGTGGAAGGAAGGAGTCTGGAGGGAGGGGTGGAAGGGAGGAGTCTGGAGGGAGGGGCAGAAGGGAGGAGTCTGGAGTGAGGGGCGGAATGGAGGAGTCTGGAGAAAGGGGCATAAGGGAGGGGTCTGGAGGGAGGGGCGGAAGGGATGAGCCTGCAGGGAGAGGCGGAAGGAAGGAATCTGGAGGGAGAGGTGGAAGAGAGGAGTCTGGAGGGAGGGGCAAAAGAGATGAGTCTGGATGGAGGGTGGAGGAGAGGAGTCTGGAGGGAGGGGCGGAAGAGAGGAGTCTAGAGGGAGGGGCGGAAGAGAGAAGTTTGAAGGGAGGGGCGGAGGGGACGAGTCTGGAGGGAGGGGCGGAATGCAGGAGTCTGGAGGGAGGGGCGGAAAGGAGTAGTCTGGAGGGAGGGGCAGAAGGGAGGAGTATGGAGGGAGGGGCAGATGAGATTAGTCTGGAGGGAGAGGCAGAAGATAGGAGTCTGGAGGGAGAGACAGAAGACAGGAGTCTGGAGGGAGGAGCAGAAAAGAGGAGTCTGGAGGGAGGAGCAGAAGAGAGGAGTCTGGAGGGAGGAGCAGAAGAGAGGAGTCTGGAGGGAAAAGCAGAAGAGAGGAGTCTGGAGGGAGGAGCAGAAGAGAGGAGTCTGGAGGGAGGAGCAGAAGAGAGGAGTCTGGAGGGACGAGCAGAAGAGAAGAGTTTGGAGGGAGGAGCAGAAGAGAGGAGTCTGGAGGGAGAAGCAGAAGAGAGGAGTTTGGAGGAAGGAGTGTTAGAGAGGAGTCTGGAGAGAGGGGCGGAAGAGAGTAGTCTGGAGGGAGGAGCAGAAGAGATGGATCTGGAGGGAGTGGCGAAAGAGAGGAGTGTGGAGGGAGGAGTGGAGGAGAGGAGTCTGGAGGGAGGGGCAAAAAAAAGGAGTCTGGAGGGAAGAGCGGAAGAGAGGAGTCTGTAGGGAGGGGCGGAAGAGAGGAGTCTGGAGGGAGGGGCGGAAGAGAGGAGTCTGGAGGGAGGGGCGGAAGAGAGGAGTCTGGAGGGAGGGGCGGAAGAGAGGAGTCTGGCGGGAGGGGCAGAAGAGAGGTGTCTGGAGGGAGGGGCAGATGAGATTAGTCTGGAGGGAGAGGCAGAAGACAGGAGTCTGGAGGTAGGAGCAGAAGAGAGGAGTCTGGAGGGAGGAGCAGAAGAGAGGAGTCTGGTGGGAGGGGCAGATGAGATTAGTCTGGAGGGAGAGGCAGAAGACAGGAGTCTGGAGGTAGGAGCAGAAGAGAGGAGTCTGGAGGAAGGAGTATTAGAGAGGAGTCTGGAGAGAGGAGCGGAAGAGAGTAGTCTGGAGGGAGGAGCAGAAGAGATGCATCTGGAGGGAGGGCAAAAAAAAAGAGTCTGGAGGGAGGAGCGGAAGAGAGGTGTCTGGAGGGAGGGGCGGAGGTGAGGAGTCTGGAGGGAGGGGCGGAAAAGAGGAGTCTGGAGGGAGGAGCAGAAGAGAGGTGTCTGGAGGGAGGGGCGGAAGAGAGGAGTCTAGAGGGAGGGGCAGAAGAGAGGAGTCTGGAGGGAGCGGCGGAACAGAGGAGTCTGGAGGGAGGGGCGGAAGAGAGGAGTCTGGAGGGAGGGGCGGAGGAGAGGAGTCTGGAGGGAGGGGCGGAAGAGAGGAGTCTGAAGGGAGGGGCGGAAGAGAGGAGTTTGAAGGGAGGGGCGGAAGAGAGGAGTTTGAAGGGAGGGGCGGAGGGGAGGAGTTTGAAGGGAGGGGCGGAGGGGAGGGGTCTGGAGGGAGGGGCGGAAGGAAGTAGTCTGGAGGGAGGGGTGGAAGGAAGTAGTCTGGAGGGAGGGGCGGAACGAAGTAGTCTGGAGGGAGGAGCGGAAAGGAGTAGTCTGGAGGGAGGGGCGGAAGAGATGAGTCTTGATGGAGGGTGGAGGAGAGGAGTCTGGAGGGAGGGGCGGAAGAGAGGAGTTTGAAGGGAGGGGCAGAAGAGAGGAGTCTGTAGGGAGGGGCAGAGGGGAAGCGTCTGGAGGGAGGGGCGGAAGAGAGGAGTCTGGAGGGAGGAGCAGAAGAGAGGAGTCTGGAGGGAGGAGCAGAAGAGAAGAGTTTGGAGGGAGGAGCAGAAGAGAGGAGTCTGGAGGGAGAAGCAGAAGAGAGGAGTTTGGAGGAAGGAGTGTTAGAGAGGAGTCTGGAGAGAGGGGCGGAAGAGAGGTGTCTGGATGGAGGGGCGGAAAAGAGGAGTTTGAAGGGAGGTGCAGAAGAGAGGAGTCTGTAGGGAGGAGCAGAGAGGAAGCGTCTGGAGGGAGGGGTGGAAGGGAAGAGTCTGGAGGGAGGGGCAGAAGGGAGGAGTATGGAGGGAGGGGCGGAAGACAGGAGTCTGGAGGGAGGAGCAGAAGAGATGCATCTGGAGGTAGGAGCAGAAGAGAGGCGTCTGGAGGGAGGAGCAGAAGAGAGGAGTCTGGAGGAAGGAGTGTTAGAGGGGAGTCTGGAGGGAGGGGCGGAAGAGAGGAGCCTGGAGGGAGGGGCAAAAAAAGGAGTCTGGAGGGAAGGGCGGAGGTGAGGAGTCTGGAGGGAGGGGCGGAGGTGAGGAGTCTGGAGGGAGGGGCGGAAGAGAGGAGCCTGGAGGTAGGGGCAAAAAAAGGAGTCTGGAGGGAAGGGCGGAGGTGAGGAGTCTGGAGGGAGGGGCGGAAGAGAGGAGCCTGGAGGTAGGGGCAAAAAAAGGAGTCTGGAGGGAGGGGCGGAGGTGAGGAGTCTGGAGGGAGGGGCGGAAGAGAGGAGCCTGGAGGTAGGGGCAAAAAAAGGAGTCTGGAGGGAAGGGCGGAGGTGAGGAGTCTGGAGGGAGGGGCGGAGGTGAGGAGTCTGGAGGGAGGGGCGGAAGAGAAGAGTCTGGAGGGAGGGGCGGAAGAGAGGAGTCTGGAGGGAGGGGCGGAAGAGAGGAGTCTGGAGGGAGGGGCGGAAGAGAGGAGTCTGGAGGGAGGGGCGGAGGAAGAGAAGAGTCTGGAGGAAGAGAGGAGTCTGGAGGGAGGAGCAGGGAGGAGAGGAGTCTGGAGGGAGGAGTTGTCTGGAGGGAGGAGCAGAAGAGAGGTGTCTGGAGGGAGGAGCAGGGAGGGGAGGAGTCTGGAGGGAGGAGTTGTCTGGAGGGAGGAGCAGAAGAGAGGAGTCTGGAGGGAGGAGCAGGGAGGAGAGGAGTCGTCTGGAGGGAGGAGCAGAAGAGAGGAGTCTGGAGGGAGGAGCAGGGAGGAGAGGAGTCTGGAGGGAGGAGCAGAAGAGAGGAGTCTGGAGGGAGGAGCAGGGAGGAGAGTAGTCTGGAGGGAGGAGTTGTCTGGAGGGAGGAGCAGAAGAGAGGTGTCTGGAGGGAGGAGCAGGGAGGGGAGGAGTCTGGAGGGAGGAGTTGTCTGGAGGGAGGAGCAGAAGAGAGGTGTCTGGAGGGAGGAGCAGGGAGGGGAGGAGTCTGGAGGGAGGAGTTGTCTGGAGGGAGGAGCAGAAGAGAGGAGTCTGGAGGGAGGAGCAGAAGAGAGGAGTCTGGAGGGAGGAGCAGGGAGGAATGTGCCGTCACACTGTAACAAATCCTCAGCTGTTTGCTCTTCCAGGCATCGTCTTCTGGGCTCCAATGAGACTGAGTGTTTGGTGAGTGGAGGCTGGAGCGCCCCTCCCCCCGCCTGTGAGAGTAAGTCTCGGGGTTACATAGGTGTAGTTTGGGGCGTCCGGCGGTCCTGGGCTAAACATGGTTACTTCCCCTTTAAGAGGTGACGTGCCCGTACCCCGAGATCCCGAGACTGGGGCGCCTGGAGTTCTACGAGCCGCGGAGAGGGAACGTCTCCACCTTCCGGGACGTGGTGCGCTACGGCTGCGACCCCCACTACGCTCTGATCGGAAACGAGACCGCGATGTGCCGCGCCAACGCCACCTGGAGCCACGTCCCTGAATGCCGGGGTAAGAGGGGCTGTCAGGAGACTGGGAAAGCTGGGTGACCGCCGCCCACTAACTCCGACCTCCCCTGCAGAGGTGACGTGTCAGCGGCCCGCCGAGATCCCCAACGGCTTCACGAGCTTCGCCCCGTACCGCAGGTACCACTACCGGGAGGCGGTGACGTACGGGTGCAACCCGCCATACACCCTGGAGGGGCCCCGCGCCTCCTACTGCGACAAGGACGGAGAGTGGACCCCGAAGCCGCTGTGCCAAGGTGAGATCCACCACCACCGCACTGCGCCGCACCACCGCCGCACCACACCACCCCACCACCCCACCACACCACACCACTCCACCACACCACACCACCGCACCACACCACTCCACCGCACCACACCACCACACCACTCCACCACACCACACAACTCCACCGCACCGCACAACACCACCGCCGCACCACACCACCACACCACTCCACCACACCACCGCCGCACCACACAACTCCACTCCACCGCACCACACCACCACACCACTCCACCACACCACACCACACAACTCCACCGCACCACACCACACCACCGCCGCACCACACCACCACACCACCACACCACCACACCACCGCCGCACCACACAACTCCACTCCACCGCACCACACCACCACACCACTCCACCACACCACACCACACAACTCCACCGCACCGCACCACACCACTCCACCACACCACTCCACCGCACCACTCCACCGCACCACTCCACCGCACCACTCCACTTCACTGCACCACACCACTCCACCGCACACCACTCCACCGCACACCACTCCACCGCACACCACTCCACCGCACCACACCACCACACCACTCCACCGCACCACACCACTCCACCGCACCACACCACCACACCACTCCACCACACCACACAACTCCACCGCACCGCACAACACCACCGCCGCACCACACCACCACACCACTCCACCACACCACCGCCGCACCACACAACTCCACTCCACCGCACCACACCACCACACCACTCCACCACACCACACCACACAACTCCACCGCACCGCACCACACCACCGCCGCACCACACCACCACACCACCACACCACCACACCACCGCCGCACCACACAACTCCACTCCACCGCACCACACCACCACACCACTCCACCACACCACACCACACAACTCCACCGCACCGCACCACACCACTCCACCACACCACTCCACCGCACCACTCCACCGCACCACTCCACCGCACCACTCCACTTCACTGCACCACACCACTCCACCGCACACCACTCCACCGCACACCACTCCACCGCACACCACTCCACCGCACCACACCACCACACCACTCCACCGCCGCACCACAACACTCCACCGCCGCACCACACCACCGCCACACCACTCCACACCACCGCACCACTCCACTGCACCACACCACTCCACCACACCACCGCACCACACCACTTCACTGCACCACACCACTCCACCGCACCACACCACCGCACCACTCCACCGCCGCACCACACCACTCCACCGCACCACACCACTCCACCGCACCACACCACTCCACCGCACCACACCACTCTACCGCACCACACCACTCTACCGCACCACCACACCAAGGCACTACACCACCAGCAGCAACGCACCACACCACCACCAACGCACTACATCACCGCCACCAACTCACCACACCACCGCCACCAACGCACAACACCACCGCATTACACCATCGCCACCACACCACCGCCACAAACGCACCACACCACCGCCACCAACGCAGCACACCACTGCTACCAACGCACCACACCACCGCACCACACCATCGCCACCAACGCACCACACCACCAATGCACCACACAACAACACCGCACCACACCACCGAAACCACACCACCGCCACCAACGCAGCACATTACTGCTACCAACGCACCACACCACCGCACCACACGACCGCCACCAACGCACCACACCACCGCCCCACACCACCGCACCACTACAGTACTACCACACAACGCCATCGCCACCACTGCACCACACCACCGCTACTAATGCACCACACCACCACCACCAAAGCACCACGCAACCATCACCACCACTGCACCATACCACCACACCGTGCCACGCAACTGCCGCACCACCACACCACACCATCGCCAACACCACACCACCAACGCACCGCACCACACCACCACCAGCAACGCACCACACCACCAACACACTACATCACCGCCACCAACTCACCACATCACCGCATCACACCCCGCCACCAACGCACCACACCACACCACCGCATCACACCACCGCCACCACCGCACCACACCACCTCCACCAACGCACCACACCACCGCACCACACCACCGCCACCAACGCACCATACCACCAACGCACCACACCACCGCACCACACCAACGCACCACGTCACTGCCACCACCTCACCGCACCAATGCACTACACCACCACCACACCACACCATGCCACCGCCACCACTTCATAGTGTCACTATGATTACAGCTCCTTGTCACGTGCCCACGCCAAAGGCCAACGTCCTGCACAACGGGCGGAAGACACGTGTGGACGAGATCTCTCGGCAGCAGATCCAGCATGGAGACGTCATCACCTATTACTGCAAGAACAAGACCGAGAACTGCGCCTACAGCGTGCCGAGCCGGTGCCACGACGCCAACTTCACCGTGCCCGCCTGCTACAAGAGTGAGTGCCCCTCAGAGAAGCCGGGCGACAGCCAACATGGCCACATCGAGCTATTGTCACCCAGCATTCCCCGGCTCCTGTCCGGCTCCCCACCACCATGCCATTATCCAGACCACCACTGGGAAGAGTGTGAGGCAATGAGCTGCAGCTCCATCTCCCCCCTCCTCCGAAACCCGGCGGTGTCCGCAGAGGGCAACTAATTGTGCCGAGATCACAGCACCATCCACCGCCATCCCCTGCACCGACAATGCACTCACCCCAACCCATCCACCCCCATCCCCTGCACTGACACTACACTCACCCCAACCCATCCACCCCCATCCCCTGCACTGACACTACACTCACCCCCAACCCATCCACCCCCATCCCCTGCACTGACACTACACTCACCCCCAACCCATCCACCCCCATCCCCTGCACTGACACTACACTCACCCCCAACCCATCCACCCCATCCCCTGCACTGACACTACACTCACCCCAACCCATCCACCCCCATCCCCTGCACTGACACTACACTCACCCCAACCCATCCACCACCATCCCCTGCACTGACACTACACTCACCCCCAACCCATCCACCCCCATCCCCTGCACTGACACTACACTCACCCCCAACCCATCCACCCCCATCCCCTGCACTGACACTACACTCACCCCAACCCATCCACCCCCATCCCCTGCACTGACACTACACTCACCCCAACCCATCCACCACCATCCCCTGCACTGACACTACACTCACCCCCAACCCATCCACCCCCATCCCCTGCACTGACACTACACTCACCCCCAACCCATCCACCCCCATCCCCTGCACTGACACTACACTCACCCCAACCCATCCACCCCCATCCCCTGCACTGACACTACACTCACCCCCAACCCATCCACCCCCATCCCCTGCACTGACACTACACTCACCCCAACCCATCCACCGCCATCCCCTGCACTGACACTACACTCACCCCCAACCCATCCACCACCATCCCCTGCACTGACACTACACTCACCCCAACCCATCCACCACCATCCCCTGCACTGACACTACACTCACCCCCAACCCATCCACCCCGATCCCCTGCACTGACACTACACTCACCCCCAACCCATCCACCACCATCCCCAGCACTGACACTACACTCACCCCAACCCATCCACCACCATCCCCTGCACTGACACTACACTCACCCCAACCCATCCACCACCATCCCCTGCACTGACACTACACTCACCCCCAACCCATCCACCACCATCCCCTGCACTGACACTACACTCACCCCCAACCCATCCACCCCCATCCCCTGCACTGACACTACACTCACCCCAACCCATCCACCCCCATCCCCTGCACTGACACTACACTCACCCCAACCCATCCACCCCCATCCCCTGCACTGACACTACACTCACCCCCAACCCATCCACCCCCATCCCCTGCACTGACACTACACTCACCCCCAACCCATCCACCCCCATCCCCTGCACTGACACTACACTCACCCCCAACCCATCCACCCCCATCCCCTGCACTGACACTACACTCACCCCAACCCATCCACCCCCATCCCCTGCACTGACACTACACTCACCCCAACCCATCCACCACCATCCCCTGCACTGACACTACACTCACCCCCAACCCATCCACCACCATCCCCTGCACTGACACTACACTCACCCCAACCCATCCACCACCATCCCCTGCACTGACACTACACTCACCCCCAACCCATCCACCCCCATCCCCTGCACTGACACTACACTCACCCCCAACCCATCCACCCCCATCCCCTGCACTGACACTACACTCACCCCCAACCCATCCACCCCCATCCCCTGCACTGACACTACACTCACCCCAACCCATCCACCACCATCCCCTGCACTGACACTACACTCACCCCAACCCATCCACCCCCATCCCCTGCACTGACACTACACTCACCCCAACCCATCCACCCCCATCCCCTGCACTGACACTACACTCACCCCCAACCCATCCACCCCCATCCCCTGCACTGACACTACACTCACCCCAACCCATCCACCACCATCCCCTGCACTGACACTACACTCACCCCCAACCCATCCACCCCCATCCCCTGCACTGACACTACACTCACCCCCAACCCATCCACCCCCATCCCCTGCACTGACACTACACTCACCCCAACCCATCCACCCCCATCCCCTGCACTGACACTACACTCACCCCCAACCCATCCACCCCCATCCCCTGCACTGACACTACACTCACCCCAACCCATCCACCGCCATCCCCTGCACTGACACTACACTCACCCCCAACCCATCCACCACCATCCCCTGCACTGACACTACACTCACCCCAACCCATCCACCCCCATCCCCTGCACTGACACTACACTCACCCCCAACCCATCCACCCCCATCCCCAGCACTGACACTACACTCACCCCCAACCCATCCACCCCCATCCCCTGCACTGACACTACACTCACCCCAACCCATCCACCACCATCCCCTGCACTGACACTACACTCACCCCCAACCCATCCACCCCCATCCCCTGCACTGACACTACACTCACCCCAACCCATCCACCCCCATCCCCTGCACTGACACTACACTCACCCCAACCCATCCACCCCCATCCCCTGCACTGACACTACACTCACCCCCAACCCATCCACCCCCATCCCCTGCACTGACACTACACTCACCCCCAACCCATCCACCCCCATCCCCTGCACTGACACTACACTCACCCCACCCCATCCACCACCATCCCCTGCACTGACACTACACTCACCCCACCCCATCCACCACCATCCCCTGCACTGACACTACACTCACCCCCAACCCATCCACCCCCATCCCCTGCACTGACACTACACTCACCCCAACCCATCCACCACCATCCCCTGCACTGACACTACACTCACCCCCAACCCATCCACCACCATCCCCTGCACTGACACTACACTCACCCCCAACCCATCCACCCCCATCCCCTGCACTGACACTACACTCACCCCCAACCCATCCACCCCCATCCCCTGCACTGACACTACACTCACCCCAACCCATCCACCCCCATCCCCTGCACTGACACTACACTCACCCCAACCCATCCACCACCATCCCCTGCACTGACACTACACTCACCCCCAACCCATCCACCCCCATCCCCTGCACTGACACTACACTCACCCCCAACCCATCCACCCCCATCCCCTGCACTGACACTACACTCACCCCCAACCCATCCACCCCCATCCCCTGCACTGACACTACACTCACCCCAACCCATCCACCACCATCCCCTGCACTGACACTACACTCACCCCCAACCCATCCACCACCATCCCCTGCACTGACACTACACTCACCCCAACCCATCCACCACCATCCCCTGCACTGACACTACACTCACCCCAACCCATCCACCACCATCCCCTGCACTGACACTACACTCACCCCCAACCCATCCACCCCCATCCCCTGCACTGACACTACACTCACCCCCAACCCATCCACCCCCATTCCCTGCACCGACAATACACTCACCCCCAACCCATCCACCCCCATCCCCTGCACTGACACTACACTCACCCCCAACCCATCCACCACCATCCCCTGCACTGACACTACACTCACCCCAACCCATCCACCACATCCCCTGCACTGACACTACACTCACCCCCACCCATCCACCACCATCCCCTGCACTGACACTACACTCACCCCCAACCCATCCACCCCCATCCCCTGCACTGACACTACACTCACCCCAACCCATCCACCCCCATCCCCTGCACTGACACTACACTCACCCCAACCCATCCACCCCCATCCCCTGCACTGACACTACACTCACCCCAACCTTCACATCACTTTTATTTTTTGTTTTCCTCCAGAACCCGGACTCATCTCCGTATTCTCCACGGACCCCTCAAAGATGACGCCGTGTCCCCATGAAAGGAAGCAGCGCTGAGAAAACCTGACCAATGACCCCACCGGGCTGTAATAACCTGTCTGTAATCCCAATATAAAGGAATAAACCAGAGGAGGCGCTACTACTGTATACACAACGCAAGATCTCCAGTGCTGAAACACTCTGTGCTGCCCTACTGCTATATCACTACATACCAGCGCTGTCCTCTCCTGAAATACTCTGTGCTGCTGGGACCTGCTCCTTCCTCTATGTATCTCTGTGACCTCCTATAAGATCAGTGCTCTCCTCTCCTGAAATACTCTGTGCTGCTGGGTCCTGCTCCTTCCTCTATGTATCTCTGTGTCCTCCTATAAGATCAGTGCTCTCCTCTCCTGAAATACTCTGTGCTGCTGGGTCCTGCTCCTTCCTCTATGTATCTGTGTCCTTCTATAAGATCAGTGCTCTCCTCTCCTGAAATACTCTGTGCTGGGACCTGCTGCTTCCTCTGTGCCTCTGTGACTCTGGAGTAGGCCCTTGTTAGGGATCGGAGGGGATGAGCACTTAGTCATCCCCACTAAGCCCTGTAAAGGACACAGGGATAATAATCAGGGGGCAGTGAGGGAATAACGTATCCGCAGGTGACTCGGGAACTGCAGGAACATGCACTTGTCTGTGAGGTGAGTACAAGCCGCTGCTCGCACTGAACACTTGTTCCGGGTATTGGACCTCTCATCAGCGCAGAGTAAGGGAAGTGCTGATGATTAACAGCTGAAAAGGTGAGGAACTCCGCAGGGTCCTAAAGAGAAAGGGATATGTGGCGCCCCTGAGCTGGTCAGGCAGCAGTGAGTACTGCAGCCAGGCTGGGTCAGTACAGCACAGGTAATTCAGAGGGTGACCGGGGTGTGGACGCACAGGCGCATAGTAACCAGGTCTCCCACATGGACCTGTGAGGAGACCCCTGGGGAATCCAGGAGGGGGCGCGGCCTCCGTCTCCACTCACGGGGTGTGGTAGAGAGGCTGGTTGCTAGGTTACGGAGGCTGGCACAGAGGGGAGCAGTGAGTCAGTCACTGCAGGAGGGAACCTGAGGCTGCCACTAGTCACACACCGCAGGCGCAGTGGCGGGGGAGAGCGGTTACAGGAGGGAACCTGAGGCTGCAACTAGTCACACACCGCAGGCGCAGTGGCGGGGGAGAGCGGTCACAGGAGGGAACCTGAGGCTGCCACTAGTCACACACCGCAGGCGCAGTGGCGGGGGAGAGCGGTTACAGGAGGGAACCTGAGGCTGCCACTAGTCACACACCGCAGGCGCAGTGGCGGGGGAGAGCGGTCACAGGAGGGAACCTGAGGCTGCCACTAGTCACACACCGCAGGCGCAGTGGCGGGGGAGAGCGGTTACAGGAGGGAACCTGAGGCTGCAACTAGTCACACACCGCAGGCGCAGTGGCGGGGGAGAGCGGTCACAGGAGGGAACCTGAGGCTGCCACTAGTCACACACCGCAGGCGCAGTGGCGGGGGAGAGCGGTCACAGGAGGGAACCTGAAGCTGCCACTAGTCACACACCGCAGGCGCAGTGGCGGGGGAGAGCGGTTACAGGAGGGAACCTGAGGCTGCCACTAGTCACACACCGCAGGCGCAGTGGCGGGGGGAGAGCGGTTACAGGAGGGAACCTGAGGCTGCCACTAGTCACACACCGCAGGCGCAGTGGCGGGGGGAGAGCGGTTACAGGAGGGAACCTGAGGCTGCCACTAGTCACACACCGCAGGCGCAGTGGCGGGGGAGAGCGGTTACAGGAGGGAACCTGAGGCTGCCACTAGTCACACACCGCAGGCGCAGTGGCGGGGGGAGAGCGGTTACAGGAGGGAACCTGAGGCTGCCACTAGTCACACACCGCAGGCGCAGTGGCGGGGGAGAGCGGTTACAGGAGGGAACCTGAGGCTGCCACTAGTCACACACCGCAGGCGCAGTGGCGGGGGAGAGCGGTCACAGGAGGGAACCTGAGGCTGCCACTAGTCACACACCGCAGGCGCAGTGGCGGGGGAGAGCGGTTACAGGAGGGAACCTGAGGCTGCCACTAGTCACACACCGCAGGCGCAGTGGCGGGGGAGAGCGGTCACAGGAGGGAACCTGAGGCTGCCACTAGTCACACACCGCAGGCGCAGTGGCGGGGGAGAGCGGTTACAGGAGGGAACCTGAGGCTGCCACTAGTCACACACCGCAGGCGCAGTGGCGGGGGAGAGCGGTTACAGGAGGGAACCTGAGGCTGCCACTAGTCACACACCGCAGGCGCAGTGGCGGGGGAGAGCGGTTACAGGAGGGAACCTGAGGCTGCCACTAGTCACACACCGCAGGCGCAGTGGCGGGGGAGAGCGGTTACAGGAGGGAACCTGAGGCTGCCACTAGTCACACACCGCAGGCGCAATGGCGGGGGAGAGCGGTTACAGGAGGGAACCTGAGGCTGCCACTAGTCACACACCGCAGGCGCAGTGGCGGGGGAGAGCGGTCACAGGAGGGAACCTGAGGCTGCCACTAGTCACACACCGCAGGCGCAGTGGCGGGGGGAGAGCGGTTACAGGAGGGAACCTGAGGCTGCCACTAGTCACACACCGCAGGCGCAGTGGCGGGGGAGAGCGGTCACAGGAGGGAACCTGAGGCTGCCACTAGTCACACACCGCAGGCGCAGTGGCGGGGGAGAGCGGTTACAGGAGGGAACCTGAGGCTGCCACTAGTCACACACCGCAGGCGCAGTGGCGGGGGGAGAGCGGTTACAGGAGGGAACCTGAGGCTGCCACTAGTCAGACACCGCAGGCGCAGTGGCGGGGGAGAGCGGTTACAGGAGGGAACCTGAGGCTGCCACTAGTCACACACCGCAGGCGCAGTGGCGGGGGAGAGCGGTTACAGGAGGGAACCTGAGGCTGCCACTAGTCACACACCGCAGGCGCAGTGGCGGGGGAGAGCGGTTACAGGAGGGAACCTGAGGCTGCCACTAGTCACACACCGCAGGCGCAGTGGCGGGGGAGAGCGGTTACAGGAGGGAACCTGAGGCTGCCACTAGTCACACACCGCAGGCGCAGTGGCGGGGGAGAGCGGTTACAGGAGGGAACCTGAGGCTGCCACTAGTCACACACCGCAGGCGCAGTGGCGGGGGAGAGCGGTTACAGGAGGGAACCTGAGGCTGCCACTAGTCACACACCGCAGGCGCAGTGGCGGGGGAGAGCGGTTACAGGAGGGAACCTGAGGCTGCCACTAGTCACACACCGCAGGCGCAGTGGCGGGGGAGAGCGGTTACAGGAGGGAACCTGAGGCTGCCACTAGTCACACACCGCAGGCGCAGTGGCGGGGGAGAGCGGTTACAGGAGGGAACCTGAGGCTGCCACTAGTCACACACCGCAGGCGCAGTGGCGGGGGAGAGCGGTCACAGGAGGGAACCTGAGGCTGCCACTAGTCACACACCGCAGGCGCAGTGGCGGGGGAGAGCGGTCACAGGAGGGAACCTGAGGCTGCCACTAGTCACACACCGCAGGCGCAGTGGCGGGGGAGAGCGGTCACAGGAGGGAACCTGAGGCTGCCACTAGTCACACACCGCAGGCGCAGTGGCGGGGGAGAGCGGTCACAGGAGGGAACCTGAGGCTGCCACTAGTCACACACCGCAGGCGCAATGGCGGGGGAGAGCGGTCACAGGAGGGAACCTGAGGCTGCCACTAGTCACACACCGCAGGCGCAGTGGCGGGGGAGAGCGGTCACAGGAGGGAACCTGAGGCTGCCACTAGTCACACACCGCAGGCGCAGTGGCGGGGGAGAGCGGTCACAGGAGGGAACCTGAGGCTGCCACTAGTCACACACCGCAGGCGCAGTGGCGGGGGAGAGCGGTCACAGGAGGGAACCTGAGGCTGCCACTAGTCACACACCGCAGGCGCAGTGGCGGGGGAGAGCGGTTACAGGAGGGAACCTGAGGCTGCCACTAGTCACACACCGCAGGTGCAGTGGCGGGGGAGAGCGGTTACAGGAGGGAACCTGAGGCTGCCACTAGTCACACACCGCAGGCGCAGTGGCGGGGGGAGAGCGGTTACAGGAGGGAACCTGAGGCTGCCACTAGTCACACACCGCAGGCGCAGTGGCGGGGGGAGAGCGGTTACAGGAGGGAACCTGAGGCTGCCACTAGTCACACACCGCAGGCGCAGTGGCGGGGGAGAGCGGTCACAGGAGGGAACCTGAGGCTGCCACTAGTCACACACCGCAGGCGCAGTGGCGGGGGAGAGCGGTTACAGGAGGGAACCTGAGGCTGCCACTAGTCACACACCGCAGGCGCAGTGGCGGGGGAGAGCGGTTACAGGAGGGAACCTGAGGCTGCCACTAGTCACACACCGCAGGCGCAGTGGCGGGGGAGAGCGGTTACAGGAGGGAACCTGAGGCTGCCACTAGTCACACACCGCAGGCGCAGTGGCGGGGGGAGAGCGGTTACAGGAGGGAACCTGAGGCTGCCACTAGTCACACACCGCAGGCGCAGTGGCGGGGGAGAGCGGTTACAGGAGGGAACCTGAGGCTGCCACTAGTCACACACCGCAGGCGCAATGGCGGGGGAGAGCGGTTACAGGAGGGAACCTGAGGCTGCCACTAGTCACACACCGCAGGCGCAGTGGCGGGGGAGAGCGGTTACAGGAGGGAACCTGAGGCTGCCACTAGTCACACACCGCAGGCGCAGTGGCGGGGGAGAGCGGTTACAGGAGGGAACCTGAGGCTGCCACTAGTCACACACCGCAGGCGCAGTGGCGGGGGAGAGCGGTTACAGGAGGGAACCTGAGGCTGCCACTAGTCACACACCGCAGGCGCAGTGGCGGGGGAGAGCGGTTACAGGAGGGAACCTGAGGCTGCCACTAGTCACACACCGCAGGCGCAGTGGCGGGGGAGAGCGGTCACAGGAGGGAACCTGAGGCTGCCACTAGTCACACACCGCAGGCGCAGTGGCGGGGGAGAGCGGTCACAGGAGGGAACCTGAGGCTGCCACTAGTCACACACCGCAGGCGCAGTGGCGGGGGAGAGCGGTCACAGGAGGGAACCTGAGGCTGCCACTAGTCACACACCGCAGGCGCAGTGGCGGGGGAGAGCGGTTACAGGAGGGAACCTGAGGCTGCCACTAGTCACACACCGCAGGCGCATTGGCGGGGGAGAGCGGTTACAGGAGGGAACCTGAGGCTGCCACTAGTCACACACCGCAGGCGCAGTGGCGGGGGAGAGCGGTTACAGGAGGGAACCTGAGGCTGCCACTAGTCACACACCGCAGGCGCAGTGGCGGGGGAGAGCGGTTACAGGAGGGAACCTGAGGCTGCCACTAGTCACACACCGCAGGCGCAATGGCGGGGGAGAGCGGTTACAGGAGGGAACCTGAGGCTGCCACTAGTCACACACCGCAGGCGCAGTGGCGGGGGAGAGCGGTTACAGGAGGGAACCTGAGGCTGCCACTAGTCACACACCGCAGGCGCAGTGGCGGGGGAGAGCGGTTACAGGAGGGAACCTGAGGCTGCCACTAGTCACACACCGCAGGCGCAGTGGCGGGGGAGAGCGGTTACAGGAGGGAACCTGAGGCTGCCACTAGTCACACACCGCAGGCGCAGTGGCGGGGGAGAGCGGTTACAGGAGGGAACCTGAGGCTGCCACTAGTCACACACCGCAGGCGCAGTGGCGGGGGAGAGCGGTTACAGGAGGGAACCTGAGGCTGCCACTAGTCACACACCGCAGGCGCAGTGGCGGGGGAGAGCGGTTACAGGAGGGAACCTGAGGCTGCCACTAGTCACACACCGCAGGCGCAGTGGCGGGGGAGAGCGGTTACAGGAGGGAACCTGAAGCTGCCACTAGTCACACACCGCAGGCGCAGTGGCGGGGGAGAGCGGTTACAGGAGGGAACCTGAAGCTGCCACTAGTCACACACCGCAGGCGCAGTGGCAGGGGAGAGCGGTTACAGGAGGGAACCTGAGGCTGCCACTAGTCACACACCGCAGGCGCAGTGGCGGGGGAGAGCGGTTACAGGAGGGAACCTGAAGCTGCCACTAGTCACACACCGCAGGCGCAGTGGCGGGGGAGAGCGGTTACAGGAGGGAACCTGAGGCTGCCACTAGTCACACACCGCAGGCGCAGTGGCGGGGGAGAGCGGTTACAGGAGGGAACCTGAGGCTGCCACTAGTCACACACCGCAGGCGCAGTGGCGGGGGAGAGCGGTTACAGGAGGGAACCTGAAGCTGCCACTAGTCACACACCGCAGGCGCAGTGGCGGGGGAGAGCGGTTACAGGAGGGAACCTGAGGCTGCCACTAGTCACACACCGCAGGCGCAGTGGCGGGGGGAGAGCGGTTACAGGAGGGAACCTGAGGCTGCCACTAGTCACACACCGCAGGCGCAGTGGCGGGGGAGAGCGGTTACAGGAGGGAACCTGAAGCTGCCACTAGTCACACACCGCAGGCGCAGTGGCGGGGGAGAGCGGTTACAGGAGGGAACCTGAGGCTGCCACTAGTCACACACCGCAGGCGCAGTGGCGGGGGAGAGCGGTTACAGGAGGGAACCTGAGGCTGCCACTAGTCACACACCGCAGGTGCAGTGGCGGGGGAGAGCGGTCACAGGAGGGAACCTGAGGCTGCCACTAGTCACACACCGCAGGTGCAGTGGCGGGGGAGAGCGGTCACAGGAGGGAACCTGAGGCTGCCACTAGTCACACACCGCAGGCGCAATGGCGGGGGAGAGCGGTCACAGGAGGGAACCTGAGGCTGCCACTAGTCACAAACCGCAGGCGCAGTGGCGGGGGAGAGCGGTCACAGGAGGGAACCTGAGGCTGCCACTAGTCACACACCGCAGGCGCAGTGGCGGGGGAGAGCGGTTACAGGAGGGAACCTGAGGCTGCCACTAGTCACACACCGCAGGTGCAATGGCGGGGGAGAGCGGTTACAGGAGGGAACCTGAGGCTGCCACTAGTCACACACCGCAGGCGCAATGGCGGGGGAGAGCGGTTACAGGAGGGAACCTGAGGCTGCCACTAGTCACACACCGCAGGCGCAGTGGCGGGGGAGAGCGGTTACAGGAGGGAACCTGAGGCTGCCACTAGTCACACACCGCAGGCGCAGTGGCGGGGGAGAGCGGTTACAGGAGGGAACCTGAGGCTGCCACTAGTCACACACCGCAGGCGCAGTGGCGGGGGAGAGCGGTTACAGGAGGGAACCTGAGGCTGCCACTAGTCACACACCGCAGGCGCAGTGGCGGGGGAGAGCGGTTACAGGAGGGAACCTGAGGCTGCCACTAGTCACACACCGCAGGCGCAGTGGCGGGGGAGAGCGGTTACAGGAGGGAACCTGAGGCTGCCACTAGTCACACACCGCAGGCGCAGTGGCGGGGGAGAGCGGTTACAGGAGGGAACCTGAGGCTGCCACTAGTCACACACCGCAGGTGCAGTGGCGGGGGAGAGCGGTTACAGGAGGGAACCTGAGGCTGCCACTAGTCACACACCGCAGGCGCAGTGGCGGGGGAGAGCGGTTACAGGAGGGAACCTGAGGCTGCCACTAGTCACACACCGCAGGCGCAGTGGCGGGGGAGAGCGGTTACAGGAGGGAACCTGAGGCTGCCACTAGTCACACACCGCAGGCGCAGTGGCGGGGGAGAGCGGTCACCCTGCATTGCCACCTGAAAACCACCTGAGGCCGGAGTGCAGAGCGGGGGCTGAGTACGGGGACTGCCAGGCGAGGACCAGGCCCGCACGGGGAACAGGTCCCCACAGCAGGGGCCCATTCAGTTGTCCTGCTCAACCTGCAGGTGGGGCACTTCATACCCTCCACCAAAACACCACAGAGTCCACAGCCACGAGAGGGCCCATAGATCACAAGAGGCAGCAGCCGGAGTGACCTGGTCCAGGCTACAAGCCCTTCACCACCACAGAGTCCACAGCCACGAGAGGGCCCATAGATCACAAGAGGCAGCAGCCGGAGTGACCTGGTCCAGGCTACAAGCCCTTCACCACCACAGAGTCCACAGCCACGAGAGGGCCCATAGATCACAAGAGGCAGCAGCCGGAGTGACCTGGTCCAGGCTACAAGCAGACGAGCCGGAACGAGGAGAACAGGCGGAGGCGACTTCCCTGGGTCACCCCCCGTAGGACTACAAGTCTAGGTCACCACAAACACAGGAGGGCTAGGAAGCAAGTCACAGCCACCCTCACACGTCAGCCTGAAGGAGCCTGGTCCCCTCCTGGAGGACCACCGCATCGCCCGGGTACTCCCCTCCTGGAGGACCACCGCATCGCCCGGGTACTCCCCTCCTGGAGGACCACCGCATCGCCCGGGTACTCCCCTCCTGGAGGACCACCACATCGCCCGGGTACTCCCCTCCTGGAGGACCACCGCATCGCCCGGGTACTCCCCTCCTGGAGGATCACCGCATCGCCCGTGTACTCCCCTCCTGGAGGACCACCGCATCGCCCGGGTACTCCCCTCCTGGAGGACCACCGCATCGCCCGGGTACTCCCCTCCTGGAGGACCACCGCATCGCCCGGGTACTCCCCTCCTGGAGGATCACCACATCGCCCGTGTACTCCCCTCCTGGAGGACCACCGCATCGCCCGGGTACTCCCCTCCTGGAGGACCACCGCATCGCCCGGGTACTCCCCTCCTGGAGGACCACCGCATCGCCTGGGTACTCCCCTCCTGGAGGACCACCGCATCGCCCGGGTACTCCCCTCCTGGAGGATCACCACATCGCCCGTGTACTCCCCTCCTGGAGGACCACCGCATCGCCCGGGTACTCCCCTCCTGGAGGACCACCGCATCGCCCGGGTACTCCCCTCCTGGAGGATCACCACATCGCCCGTGTACTCCCCTCCTGGAGGACCACGGCATTGCCCGGGTACTCCCCTCCTGGAGGACCACGGCATTGCCCGGGTACTCCCCTCCTGGAGGATCACCACATCGCCCGTGTACTCCCCTCCTGGAGGACCACCGCATCGCCCGTGTACTCCCCTCCTGGAGGACCACCGCATCGCCCGGGTACTCCCCTCCTGGAGGACCACGGCATTGCCCGGGTACTCCCCTCCTGGAGGACCACGGCATTGCCCGGGTACTCCCCTCCTGGAGGATCACCACATCGCCCGTGTACTCCCCTCCTGGAGGACCACCGCATCGCCCGTGTACTCCCCTCCTGGAGGACCACCGCATCGCCCGGGTACTCCCCTCCTGGAGGACCACCGCATCGCCCGGGTACTCCCCTCCTGGAGGATCACCACATCGCCCGGGTACTCCCCTCCTGGAGGACCACGGCATTGCCCGGGTACTCCCCTCCTGGAGGACCACGGCATTGCCCGGGTACTCCCCTCCTGGAGGATCACCACATCGCCCGTGTACTCCCCTCCTGGAGGACCACCGCATCGCCCGGGTACTCCCCTCCTGGAGGACCACGGCATAGCCCGGGTACTCCCCTCCTGGAGGACCACCGCATCGCCCGGGTACTCCCCTCCTGGAGGACCACGGCATTGCCCGGGTACTCCCCTCCTGGAGGAGCACCGCATCGCCCGGGTACTCCCCTCCTGAAGTGAGTAAAACCCTGAAAGACATTGCTGTTTGTGTGTGAGTTTTTCTGCCACGTGTGGTACCACCCATCTTCACCAGACCCTGGGGCCAGGCTCACTCTCGGGAGGCCACATGTCACGCTCCCGCCATCACGGCACCGCTCCTTACCCACTGATCCGGTCGCACCTCCACTGCACTGCTCCTTACCCTCTGATCCCGTCCACGTGCCCACCGGTCACGGCTGCCGCTCGTGCTCCCCGGAGTCCTGTCCCCGGTCTCTTGAGTCTGACTCTGATTCCTGGGCTCATGCATGTGTATAGGACCGCACCGCGCCCACTCTCCTGGTGTTATAGGCCCAGCGCTGCTGCAGCAGGATATGACCTGAGGCTATGCTGGGTATATAGGACCGGGCCGCGCCCACTCTCCTGGTGTTATAGGCCCAGCACTGCTGCAGCAGGATATGACCGGAGGCTATGCTGGGTGTATAGGACCGGGCCGCGCCCACTCACCTGGTGTTATAGGCCCAGCACTGCTGCAGCAGGATATGACCGGAGGCTATGCTGGGTATATAGGACCGCACCGCGCCCACTCACCTGGTGTTATAGGCCCAGCACTGCTGCAGCAGGATATGACCTGAGGCTATGCTGGGTATATAGGACCGCACCGCGCCCACTCACCTGGTGTTATAGGCCCAGCACTGCTGCAGCAGGATATGACCGGAGGCTATGCTGGGTATATAGGACCGCACCGCGCCCACTCACCTGGTGTTATAGGCCCAGCACTGCTGCAGCAGGATATGACCGGAGGCTATGCTGGGTATATAGGACCGCACCGCGCCCACTCACCTGGTGTTATAGGCCCAGCACTGCTGCAGCAGGATATGACCTGAGGCTATGCTGGGTATATAGGACCGCACCGCGCCCACTCTCCTGGTGTTATAGGCCCAGCACTGCTGCAGCAGGACATGACCTGAGGCTGTGCTGGGTATATAGGACCGCACCGCGCCCACTCTCCTGGTGTTATAGGCCCAGCACTGCTGCAGCAGGATATGACCTGAGGCTATGCTGGGTGTATAGGACCGGGCCGCGCCCACTCACCTGGTGTTATAGGCCCAGCACTGCTGCAGCAGGATATGACCGGAGGCTATGCTGGGTATATAGGACCGCACCGCGCCCACTCACCTGGTGTTATAGCCCAGCACTGCTGCAGCAGGATATGACCTGAGGCTATGCTGGGTATATAGGACCGGGCCGCGCCCACTCACCTGGTGTTATAGCCCAGCACTGCTGCAGCAGGATATGACCGGAGGCTATGCTGGGTATATAGGACCGCACCGCGCCCACTCACCTGGTGTTATAGGCCCAGCACTGCTGCAGCAGGATATGACCGGAGGCTATGCTGGGTATATAGGACCGGGCCGCGCCCACTCACCTGGTGTTATAGGCCCAGCACTGCTGCAGCAGGATATGACCGGAGGCTATGCTGGGTATATAGGACCGGGCCGCGCCCACTCTCCTGGTGTTATAGCCCAGCACTGTTGCAGCAGGATATGACCTGAGGCTATGCTGGGTATATAGGACCGGGCCGCGCCCACTCACCTGGTGTTATAGGCCCAGCACTGCTGCAGCAGGATATGACCGGAGGCTATGCTGGGTATATAGGACCGCACCGCGCCCACTCTCCTGCTCTTATAGCCCAGCACTGCTGCAGCAGGATATGACCTGAGGCTATGCTGGGTATATAGGACCGGGCCGCGCCCACTCACCTGGTGTTATAGGCCCAGCACTGCTGCAGCAGGATATGACCGGAGGCTATGCTGGGTATATAGGACCGCACCGCGCCCACTCTCCTGGTGTTATAGGTCCAGCACTGCTGCAGCAGGATATGACCGGAGGCTATGCTGGGTATATAGGACCGCACCGCGCCCACTCTCCTGGTCTTATAGGCCCAGCACTGCTGCAGCAGGATATGACCTGAGGCTGTGCTGTGTATATAGGACCGCACCGCGCCCACTCTCCTGGTGTTATAGGCCCAGCACTGCTGCAGCAGGATATGACCGGAGGCTATGCTGGGTATATAGGACCGGGCCGCGCCCACTCTCCTGCTCTTATAGCCCAGCACTGCTGCAGCAGGATATGACCTGAGGCTGTGCTGGGTATATAGGACCGGGCCGCGCCCACTCTCCTGCTCTTATAGCCCAGCACTGCTGCAGCAGGACATGACCTGAGGCTGAGCTGGGTATATAGGACCGCACCGCGCCCACTCACCTGGTGTTATAGGCCCAGCGCTGCTGCAGCAGGATATGACCGGAGGCTATGCTGGGTATATAGGACCGCACCGCGCCCACTCTCCTGGTGTTATAGCCCAGCACTGCTGCAGCAGGATATGACCGGAGGCTGTGCTGGGTATATAGGACCGGGCCGCGCCCACTCACCTGGTGTTATAGGCCCAGCACTGCTGCAGCAGGATATGACCGGAGGCTATGCTGGGTATATAGGACCGCACCGCGCCCACTCTCCTGGTGTTATAGGCCCAGCACTGCTGCAGCAGGATATGACCTGAGGCTATGCTGGGTATATAGGACCGCACCGCGCCCACTCACCTGGTGTTATAGGCCCAGCACTGCTGCAGCAGGATATGACCTGAGGCTATGCTGGGTATATAGGACCGGCCTTTCCATGTGGGCGGGGCCTGATCATCATGTCTTGTAAGCCTTGTCTTGGAAGCTCGGTGCTCAGGTCCCCGGTGCCGTGTCCTGTGATCAATACCATTGCCGGACATTCCTACCCGTCCCCTGTGCCTGATTCCTGCACTGTCTCCAGGACCTCTGAAGCCTCAGTGACTCTGTGCTACCCGTCCCCTGTGCCTGATTCCTGCGCTGTCTCCAGGACCTCTGAAGCCTCAGTGACTCTGTGCTACCCGTCCCCTGTGCCTGATTCCTGCACTGTCTCCAGGAACTCTGAAGCCTCAGTGACTCTGTGCTACCCGTCCCCTGTGCCTGATTCCTGCACTGTCTCCAGGAACTCTGAAGCCTCAGTGACTCTGTGCTACCCGTCCCCTGTGCCTGATTCCTGCGCTGTCTCCAGGACCTCTGAAGCCTCAGTGACTCTGTGCTACCCGTCCCCTGTGCCTGATTCCTGCGCTGTCTCCAGGACCTCTGAAGCCTCAGTGACTCTGTGCTACCCGTCCCCTGTGCCTGATTCCTGCACTGTCTCCAGGACCTCTGAAGCCTCAGTGACTCTGTGCTACCCGTCCCCTGTGCCTGATTCCTGCGCTGTCTCCAGGACCTCTGAAGCCTCAGTGACTCTGTGCTACCCGTCCCCTGTGCCTGATTCCTGCACTGTCTCCAGGACCTCTGAAGCCTCAGTGACTCTGTGCTACCCGTCCCCTGTGCCTGATTCCTGCGCTGTCTCCAGGACCTCTGAAGCCTCAGTGACTCTGTGCTACCCGTCTCCTGTGCCTGATTCCTGCACTGTCTCCAGGACCTCTGAAGCCTCAGTGACTCTGTGCTACCCGTCCCCTGTGCCTGATTCCTGCACTGTCTCCTGGACCTCTGAAGCCTCAGTGACTCTGTGCTACCCATCCCCTGTGCCTGATTCCTGCACTGTCTCCAGGACCTCTGAAGCCTCAGTGACTCTGTGCTACCCGTCCCCTGTGCCTGATTCCTGCACTGTCTCCAGGACCTCTGAAGCCTCAGTGACTCTGTGCTACCCGTCCCCTGTGCCTGATTCCTGCACTGTCTCCAGGACCTCTGAAGCCTCAGTGACTCTGTGCTACCCGTCCCCTGTGCCTGATTCCTGCACTGTCTCCAGGACCTCTGAAGCCTCAGTGACTCTGTGCTACCCGTCCCCTGTGCCTGATTCCTGCACTGTCTCCAGGAACTCTGAAGCCTCAGTGACTCTGTGCTACCCGTCCCCTGTGCCTGATTCCTGCTCTGTCTCCAGGACCTCTGAAGCCTCAGTGACTCTGTGCTACCCGTCCCCTGTGCCTGATTCCTGTACTGTCTCCAGGAACTCTGAAGCCTCAGTGACTCTGTGCTACCCATCCCCTGTGCCTGATTCCTGCACTGTCTCCAGGACCTCTGAAGCCTCAGTGACTCTGTGCTACCCGTCCCCTGTGCCTGATTCCTGCTCTGTCTCCAGGAACTCTGAAGCCTCAGTGACTCTGTGCTACCCGTCTCCTGTGCCTGATTCCTGCACTGTCTCCAGGACCTCTGAAGCCTCAGTGACTCTGTGCTACCCGTCCCCTGTGCCTGATTCCTGCGCTGTCTCCAGGACCTCTGAAGCCTCAGTGACTCTGTGCTACCCGTCCCCTGTGCCTGATTCCTGCGCTGTCTCCAGGACCTCTGAAGCCTCAGTGACTCTGTGCTACCCGTCCCCTGTGCCTGATTCCTGCACTGTCTCCAGGACCTCTGAAGCCTCAGTGACTCTGTGCTACCCGTCCCCTGTGCCTGATTCCTGCACTGTCTCCAGGAACTCTGAAGCCTCAGTGACTCTGTGCTACCCGTCCCCTGTGCCTGATTCCTGCACTGTCTCCAGGACCTCTGAAGCCTCAGTGACTCTGTGCTACCCGTCCCCTGTGCCTGATTCCTGCGCTGTCTCCAGGACCTCTGAAGCCTCAGTGACTCTGTGCTACCCGTCTCCTGTGCCTGATTCCTGCACTGTCTCCAGGACCTCTGAAGCCTCAGTGACTCTGTGCTACCCGTCCCCTGTGCCTGATTCCTGCACTGTCTCCAGGAACTCTGAAGCCTCAGTGACTCTGTGCTACCCGTCCCCTGTGCCTGATTCCTGCACTGTCTCCAGGACCTCTGAAGCCTCAGTGACTCTGTGCTACCCGTCCCCTGTGCCTGATTCCTGCGCTGTCTCCAGGACCTCTGAAGCCTCAGTGACTCTGTGCTACCCGTCCCCTGTGCCTGATTCCTGCACTGTCTCCAGGAACTCTGAAGCCTCAGTGACTCTGTGCTACCCGTCCCTCTGTGCCTGATTCCTGCACTGTCTCCAGGAACTCTGAAGCCTCAGTGACTCTGTGCTACCCGTCCCCTGTGCCTGATTCCTGCGCTGTCTCCAGGACCTCTGAAGCCTCAGTGACTCTGTGCTACCCGTCCTCTGTGCCTGATTCCTGCACTGTCTCCAGGAACTCTGAAGCCTCAGTGACTCTGTGCTACCCGTCCCTGTGCCTGATTCCAGCACTGTCTCCAGGAACTCTGAAGCCTCAGTGACTCTGTGCTACCCGTCCCCTGTGCCTGATTCCTGCGCTGTCTCCAGGAACTCTGAAGCCTCAGTGACTCTGTGCTACCCGTCCCCTGTGCCTGATTCCTGCGCTGTCTCCAGGAACTCTGAAGCCTCAGTGACTCTGTGCTACCCGTCCCCTGTGCCTGATTCCAGCACTGTCTCCAGGAACTCTGAAGCCTCAGTGACTCTGTGCTACCCGTCCCCTGTGCCTGATTCCTGCGCTGTCTCCAGGAACTCTGAAGCCTCAGTGACTCTGTGCTACCCGTCCCCTGTGCCTGATTCCTGCGCTGTCTCCAGGAACTCTGATGGTTTAGGTGTCCCCCTAAACCTCAGTGGTGGTCACCCCCTGACCGCAATTACCGAGAGTGGCGTCACGAATTCCCCATTGAAGTTAACCTATCTGTGACCAGAAGATTTCCAAGCCCGTGGAGACCCTGCGGCGTCCTGCATCAGAAGGTCATGCGGGGCTCCACAGATGTACCCCGAACAGGGAAAAAGGGAAAGTCATAGACCAGCTTGTGCAGCCAAACACTGCGACCTGCTATAGCCGGACACCACAGGACTGGCTGTTACCCATGACCGTTCGCTAATAAAGTTTGTTGAAAGACTGAAGCGCAGCCAATGGACAAGCTTTATTGCATGTGGACGAGGCCTGGACACTGCTGGGAACAGTAAAGAAAAGGAAAACATGCCGTGGGCTCCCACCTATTATTGACAACCAGTGACGGTAAAGCAGACAACTATGGGCACAACCCTCCGCTGTCTGCTTTACCTCCGCTGTCTGCTTTACCTCCGCTGTCTGCTTTACCTCCGCTGTCTGCTTTACCTCGGCTGTCTGCTTTACCTCCGCTGTCTGCTTTACCTCCGCTGTCTGCTTTACCTCCGCTGTCTGCTTTACCTCGGCTGTCTGCTTTACCTCCGCTGTCTGCTTTACCTCCGCTGTCTGCTTTACCTCGGCTGTCTGCTTTACCTCCGCTGTCTGCTTTACCTCCGCTGTCTGCTTTACCTCCGCTGTCTGCTTTACCTCGGCTGCTTATCAACACTAGATGGCACAAACCAGCCGGGGAGGGTCACTGGACAACCAGCTGCTCGTGGACCGAGTCTGAGATGGGCTGTGCCACCTTCTCTGTGAGAGCATTCAGGCGGTCATCAGCTTCCACCACTGCCTGAAACCCCTGACTAGACGTGGCCTGAATAGACGAGACTGCCACGTTTTCTGTCAGTTCCCCGGGACCTGCGTCCTGGCCTCCGCCTGACTTGGCCGCCACCTGGTCAGAAGGGGAGGAGCTATCGCACCTCCGGGAGGCGCCTTGGGCTCCAGCACTTCCACTGCAGGTGATAGCGGTTGCGTCCGCTGTTTCCGTGGGTCATGCCTGTTTCACCTCCGTTCCTGACCAAGTTGCCTGTTCAGGCGGACTACTCTGACGTCCTGACACCCCGTATCAAGGTGAAGGTACCCCGCAAAGAGATTGTACCTGGGAGCTGTTCTCCTTCTGAGACACCCCAATCTCAACTGAGTTTTCCCTCTGCAGCGTTAGCAGAAGCCTCCTGTGAGGTCTCACCCAGGGACCCTACATTCCTGGTGACAGCCCCCACCTCACGCACTGGTACTCTCCCTGTAGCACACTGCTGTGAGGTCTCACCCAGGGGCCCTACATTCCTGGTGACAGCCCCCACCTCACGCACTGGTACTCTCCCTGTAGCACACTACTGTGAGGTCTCACCCAGGGACCCTACATTCCTGGTGACAGCCCCCACCTCACACACTGGTACTCTCCCTGTAGCACACTACTGTGAGGTCTCACCCAGGGACCCTACATTCCTGGTGACAGTCCCCACCTCACGCACTGGTACTCTCCCTGTAGCACACTACTGTGAGGTCTCACCCAGGGACCCTACATTGCTGGTGACAGCCCCCACCTCACGCACTGGTTCTCTCCCTGTAGCACACTGCTGTGAGGTCTCTCCCAGGGACCCTACATTCCTGGTGACAGCCCCCACCCCACGCACTGGTTCTCTCCCTGTAGCACACTGCTGTGAGGTGTCACCCAGGGACCCTACATTCCTGGTGACAGCCCCCACTTCACGCACTGGTTCTCTCCCTGTAGCACACTACTGTGAGGTCTCACCCAGGGACCCTACATTCCTGGTGACAGCCCCCACCTCACGCACTGGTACTCTCCCTGTAGCTCACTACCATGAGGTCTCACCCAGGGACCCTACATTCCTGGTGACAGCCCCCACCTCACGCACTGGTACTCTCCTTGTAGCACACTGCTGTGAGGTCTCACCCAGGGACCCTACATTCCTGGTGACAGCCCCCACCTCACGCACTGGTACTCTCCCTGTAGCTCACTACCATGAGGTCTCACCCAGGGACCCTACATTCCTGGTGACAGCCCCCACCTCACGCACTGGTACTCTCCCTGTAGCACACTGCTGTGAGGTCTCACCCAGGGACCCTACATTCCTGGTGACAGCCTCCACCTCACGCACTGGTACTCTCCTTGTAGCACACTGCTGTGAGGTCTCACCCAGAGGCCCTACATTCCTGGTGACAGCCCCCACCTCACGCACTGGTACTCTCCTTGTAGCACACTGCTGTGAGGTCTCACCCAGGGACCCTACATTCCTGGTGACAGCCCCCACCTCACGCACTGGTACTCTCCCTGTAGCACACTGCTGTGAGGTCTCACCCAGGGACCCTACATTCCTGGTGACAGCCTCCACCTCACGCACTGGTATTCTCCCTGTAGCACACTACTGTGAGGTCTCACCCAGGGGCCCTACATTCCTGGTGACAGCCCCCACCTCACGCACTGGTACTCTCCCTGTAGCACACTGCTGTGAGGTCTCACCCAGGAACCCTACATTCCTGGTGACAGCCCCCACCTCACGCACTGGTGCTCTCCCTGTAGCACACTGCTGTGAGGAGTCACCCAGGGACCCTACATTCCTGGTGACAGCCCCCACCTCACGCACTGGTACTCTCACTGTAGCACACTGCTGTGAGGTCTCACCCAGGGGTCCTACATTCCTGGTGACAGCCCCCACCTCACGCACTGGTACTCTCCCTGTAGCACACTGCTGTGAGGTCTCACCCAGGGACCCTACATTCCTGGTGACAGCCCCCACCTCACGCACTGGTACTCTCCCTGTAGCACACTGCTGTGAGGTCTCACCCAGGGACCCTACATTCCTGGTGACAGCCCCCACCTCACGCACTGGTATTCTCCCTGTAGCACACTGCTGTGAGGTCTCACCCAGGGACCCTACATTCCTGGTGACAGCCCCCACCTCACGCACTGGTATTCTCCCTGTAGCACACTACTGTGAGGTGTCTCCCAGGGGCCCTACATTCCTGGTGACAGCCCCCACCTCACGCACTGGTACTCTCACTGTAGCACACTGCTGTGAGGTCTCACCCAGGGGCCCTACATTCCTGGTGACAGCCCCCACCTCACGCACTGGTACTCTCCCTGTACCACACTGCTGTGAGGTCTCACCCAGGGGCTTTACATTCCTGGTGAGAGCCCCCACCTCACGCACTGGTACTCTCCCTGTAGCACACTTCTGTGAGGTCTCACCCAGGGACCCTACATTCCTGGTGACAGCCCCCACTTCACGCACTGGTACTCTCCCTGTAGCACACTGCTGTGAGGTCTCACCCAGGGGCCCTACATTCCTGGTGACAGCCCCCACCTCACGCACTGGTACTCTCCCTGTAGCACACTACTGTGAGGTCTCACCCAGGGACACTACATTCCTGGTGACAGCCCCCACCTCACGCACTGGTACTCTCCCTGTAGCACACTGCTGTGAGGTCTCACCCAGGGACCCTACATTCCTGGTGACAGCCCCCACCTCACGCTCTGGTACTCTCCCTGTAGCACACTACTGTGAGGTCTCACCCAGGGACCCTACATTCCTGGTGACAGCCCCCACCTCACGCACTGGTACTCTCCCTGTAGCACACTACTGTGAGGTCTCACCCAGGGACCCTACATTCCTGGTGACAGCCCCCACCTCACGCACTGGTATTCTCCCTGTAGCACACTACTGTGAGGTGTCTCCCAGGGGCCCTACATTCCTGGTGAGAGCCCCCACCTCACGCACTGGTACTCTCCCTGTAGCACACTGCTGTGAGGTCTCACCCAGGGGCCCTACATTCCTGGTGACAGCCCCCACCTCACGCACTGGTACTGTCCCTGTAGCACAATGCTGTGAGGTCTCACCCAGGGACCCCACATTCCTGGTGACAGCCCGCACCTCACGCACTGGTACTCTCCCTGTAGCACACTGCTGTGAGGTCTCACCCAGGGACCCTACATTCCTGGTGACAGCCCCCACCTCACGCACTGGTACTCTCCCTGTAGTACACTGCTGTGAGGTCTCACCCAGGGGCCCTACATTCCTGGTGACAGCTCCCACCTCACGCACTGGTACTCTCACTGTAGTACACTGCTGTGAGGTCTCACCCAGGGGCCCTACATTCCTGGTGACAGCTCCCACCTCACGCACTGGTACTCTCCCTGTAGCACACTGCTGTGAGGTCTCACCCAGGGACCCCACATTCCTGGTGACAGCTCCCACCTCACGCACTGGTACTCTCACTGTAGTACACTGCTGTGAGGTCTCACCCAGGGGCCCTACATTCCTGGTGACAGCCCCCACCTCACGCACTGGTACTCTCCCTGTAGCACACTACTGTGAGGTGTCTCCCAGGGGCCCTACATTCCTGGTGACAGCCCCCACCTCACGCTCTGGTACTCTCCCTGTAGCACACTGCTGTTAGGTCTCACCCAGGGACCCTACATTCCTGGTGACAGCCCCCACCTCACGCACTGGTACTCTCACTGTAGTACACAGCTGTGAGGTCTCACCCAGGGACCCTACATTCCTGGTGACAGCCTCCACCTCACGCACTGGTACTCTCCCTGTAGCACACTGCTGTGAGGTCTCACCCAGGGACCCTACATTCCTGGTGACAGCCCCCACCTCACGCACTGGTACTCTCACTGTAGTACACAGCTGTGAGGTCTCACCCAGGGACCCTACATTCCTGGTGACAGCCCCCACCTCAAGCACTGGTACTCTCCCTGTAGCACACTGCTGTGAGGTCTCACCCAGGAGCCCTACATTCCTGGTGACAGCCTCCACCTCACACACTGGTACTCTCCCTGTAGCACACTATCATGAGGTCTCACTCAGGGACCCTACATTCCTGGTGACAGCCCCCACCTCACGCACTGGTACTCTCCCTGTAGCACACTACTGTGAGGTCTCACCCAGGGGCCCTATATTCCTGGTGACAGCCCCCACCTCACGCACTGGTACTCTCCCTGTAGCACACTGCTGTGAGGTCTCACCCAGGGACCCTACATTCCTGTTGACAGCCCCCACCTCACGCACTGGTACTCTCCCTGTAGCACACTACTGTGAGGTCTCACCCAGGGACCCTACATTCCTGGTGACAGCCCCCACCTCACGCACTGGTACTCTCCCTGTAGCACACTGCTGTGAGGTCTCACCCAGGGACCCTACATTTCTGGTGACAGCTCCCACCTAACGCACTGGTACTCTCCCTGTAGCACACTACTGTGAGGTCTCACCCAGGGGCCCTACATTCCTGGTGACAGCCCCCACCTCACGCACTGGTACTCTCCCTGTAGCACACTACTGTGAGGTCACACCCAGGGGCCCTACATTCCTGGTGACAGCCCCCACCTCACGCACTGGTACTCTCCCTGTAGCACACTATCATGAGGTCTCACCCAGGGGCTTTACATTCCTGGTGACAGCCCCCACCTCACGCACTGGTACTCTCCCTGTAGCACACTGCTGTGAGGTCTCACCCAGGAGCCCTACATTCCTGGTGACAGCCCCCACCTCACGCACTGGTACTCTCCCTGTAGCACACTATCATGAGGTCTCACTCAGGGACCCTACATTCCTGGTGACAGCCTCCACCTCACGCACTGGTACTCTCCCTGTAGCACACTGCTGTGAGGTCTCACCCAGGGACCCCTACATTCCTGGTGACAGCCCCCACCTCACGCACTGGTACTCTCACTGTAGTACACAGCTGTGAGGTCTCACCCAGGGGACCCTACATTCCTGGTGACAGCCCCCACCTCAAGCACTGGTACTCTCCCTGTAGCACACTGCTGTGAGGTCTCACCCAGGAGCCCTACATTCCTGGTGACAGCCTCCACCTCACGCACTGGTACTCTCCCTGTAGCACACTATCATGAGGTCTCACTCAGGGACCCTACATTCCTGGTGACAGCCCCCACCTCACGCACTGGTACTCTCCCTGTAGCACACTACTGTGAGGTCTCACCCAGGGGCCCTATATTCCTGGTGACAGCCCCCACCTCACGCACTGGTACTCTCCCTGTAGCACACTGCTGTGAGGTCTCACCCAGGGACCCTACATTCCTGTGACAGCCCCCACCTCACGCACTGGTACTCTCCCTGTAGCACACTACTGTGAGGTCTCACCCAGGGACCCTACATTCCTGGTGACAGCCCCCACCTCACGCACTGGTACTCTCCCTGTAGCACACTGCTGTGAGGTCTCACCCAGGGACCCTACATTTCTGGTGACAGCTCCCACCTCACGCACTGGTACTCTCCCTGTAGCACACTACTGTGAGGTCTCACCCAGGGGCCCTACATTCCTGGTGACAGCCCCCACCTCACGCACTGGTACTCTCCCTGTAGCACACTACTGTGAGGTCACACCCAGGGGCCCTACATTCCTGGTGACAGCCCCCACCTCACGCACTGGTACTCTCCCTGTAGCACACTATCATGAGGTCTCACCCAGGGGCTTTACATTCCTGGTGACAGCCCCCACCTCACGCACTGGTACTCTCCCTGTAGCACACTGCTGTGAGGTCTCACCCAGGAGCCCTACATTCCTGGTGACAGCCCCCACCTCACGCACTGGTACTCTCCCTGTAGCACACTATCATGAGGTCTCACCCAGAGGCCCTACTTTCCTGGTGACAGCCCCCACCTCACGCACTGGTACTCTCCCTGTAGCACACTATCATGAGGTCTCACCCAGGGGCTTTACATTCCTGGTGACAGCCCCCACCTCACGCACTGGTACTCTCCCTGTAGCACACTACTGTGAGGTCTCACCCAGGGGCCCTACATTCCATGTGACAGCCTCCACCTCACGCACTGGTACTCTCCCTGTAGCACACTGCTGTGAGGTCTCACCCAGGGACTCTACATTCCTGGTGACAGCCCCCACCTCACGCACTGGTACTCTCACTGTAGTACACAGCTGTGAGGTCTCACCCAGGGACCCTACATTCCTGGTGACAGCCCCCACCTCACGCACTGGTACTCTCCCTGTAGCACACTACTGTGAGGTCTCACCCAGGGGCCCTACATTCCATGTGACAGCCCCCACCTCACGCACTGGTACTCTCCCTGTAGCACACTATCATGAGGTCTCACCCAGAGGCCCTACATTCCTGGTGACAGCCTAGAATATATAGTATAGAGTTAAAACACATAAACACTGAAAAGATTATTCAAGTATAAACAAAGACCCCACACGACCGCGATCACCAACTTATAGATTAAAAATAAATCCTCAAAGTTCCGATGTGATCCAGTGGTGACGCCCATCGATTTCTATGTAGCTTCACTCTGAGAACATTCTCGCAATGATGCTCCTAAGGTCAGCAGTAGGTATGGAGCTTCACACGAGAGTACCTGCCGCTGACCGCAAGTAACCTATAGTGTGCCGCTCCCACGCCTGTAGCAGCCGGACCCGCTGTGTGGCTCGAGGGATCCTCCGGACCTGGGGGTCACGCGGACACGCCAAATGAAAAGGGGATGTAGTTGTACGGGCTTGGCCGTATTCAGTTCGTGACACCACCCACGGTGTGTGGTGAAGTGGGACACCACCGCTGCTGTTGTGGGATACCCGGGGGAGATGTAATGGCAGCCGGATGTTAACCCCTCCGTGGGTAGGGATGGTTGCCCCGGGGCCCAGTGTCTCTGCAGGGTATGGCGGTGGCAGGGACTTGCGCGCCCGGACGTACCAGGGGATGTTGAGTTACTCACAAGTAAATGAATCACACAAGTCTTTTGGTAAACCAAGGTGCTGGTGGCCGGCCGCCACGGCCGATTGTACTCTGGTCCCCCACCCGGGCTGGTGGTCGCCATCTTTTCCTCTGCACTAGTTTTGTTGTTTGTTTGGTCTTCCCGGTACGGAACACGGGAGTCCGCTCCCGGCTTGTTGTGTACCTGAGGAGCCTTGCCCGTCTGACGCTGACCCGTGGGATCTACAGGCCCTGGCGGTGGCCCTATCCCTCTCTGTGGGTGGTTGTCTACTTTTCGGGACTTTGGTTGGGACAAGACCTAAAATCCTACCCTCAATCGGTTGATTAGCTAGGCCGTTGGTTCCGGTCCTGGCTTCAGGGTCCGAGTACCCCCTCTGTGTACGGTTTCCGGTCAGGTCTCTGGTGTCGGTACCGGCGGGCTCCAACCCTGTCCCGGTTCACCTCGAATCTCCAGCTGCCGTCTTCCCGTCGCCTGCCGACGAAGACCACAATCTACCATCTAGCCAAGGTATCAGGGCTCCGACCCTGGCACCGTTCAACTTGAGATTCTCCTCCGCTGGAGCTACACCTAGCCCCAGCCTTCACTCCTCTCAACTTGAACTCGAACTTCAACCTAACTTGTTTTTCCGCCCCGGGCTGTTTAGACCCCTAGGTGGGCGTTTCCTAACCACCTGGTCCCACCCACTGGTGTGCCTGTCCTGCCCTGAGGGGGGTGACTAGGGTTTTAGGTTGGCTGTATGTTACCTAGGTGAGGGATGGTGTTATGTGGGGGCTTAATGTGTGACTACCTGGTTTTGCCAGGGCGTCACAATAGCACCTCACCACCACTGGCGCTCCTGCCTCACCACCACCGGAGCTCCTGCCTCACCACTACCGGAACTCCTGCCTCACCACTACCGGAACTCCTGCCTCACCACCACCGGAGCTCCTGCCTCACCACCACCAGAGCTCCTGCCTCACCATCACCAGAGCTCCCGCCTCACCACCACCAGAGCTCCCGCCTCACCACCACCAGAGCTCCCGCCTCACCACCACCAGAGCTCCCGCCTCACCACCACCAGAGCTCCTGTCTCACCACCACCAGAGCTCCCGCCTCACCACCACCAGAGCTCCCGCCTCACCACCACCAGAGCTCCTGCCTCACCACCACCAGAGCTCCTGTCTCACCACCACCAGGGCTCCTGCCTCACCACCACCAGAGCTCCTGCCTCACCACCACTCGAGCTCCTGTGAGCGTAGGCCTGCTGGGCTATGGGCCGTTTGTCCAGATGTAATAGGATTATCTGTGTGTGTAAATAATCAAAATATAGATGTCGTTGCATAATTATCTGTATGTCTGTATGACAATCACACAGACGCCATTATAACTTTAAGATGTGTGATCAGGAATGTGTTAACTGGATAATCAAGCCAAAATGAACAATGAACAATGAGGTATTTGGAATATACTGAGAGAATCTGTAATCAGTTAGATCTCGCCATGTGAAATATGGGATGTGAGATGTGGGAGGTTGACTCCTCGTTCTTGCTCAGCAACGTGTTAACAAAGAAGTATTTTCAGAAGCTGGTTTAAGCTGGTATTAGGAAGCCAGAAAAAGGCTGATGAAGTACTGTATGAACATTGCTGGATATCTCTGACCAATCAGGGACAATGTTGAACTGAATAACTGTGTGTATTTTACAATATATGGATCAGAAGACCAATGAGCTTCTCCCGAAGTCTCTGTGTGGTTATTGCTTCTCATACATACATCTGCGCAGATCGATTTGAACTCCGTCTCTGGGACCCTGAAAAACCCAATTTGCTGTTTTCCCTAAATTCCCAACCTTAACACTCCCACATCAGCACCACTAGAGCTCCCGCCTCACCACCAGCAGAGGTCCCGCCTCATCACCACTGGAGCTCCCGCTTCATCACCACCGGAGCTCCCTCCTCATCACCACCAGAGCTCCCCCCTCATCACCACCAGAGCTCCCCCCTCATCACCACCAGAGCTCCCGCCTCATCACCACTGGAGCTCCCGCCTCATCACCACCGGAGCTCCCTCCTCATCACCACCAGAGCTCCCTCCTCATCACCACCGGAGCTCCCTCCTCATCACCACCAGAGCTCCCTCCTCATCACCACCAGAGCTCCCGCCTCATCACCACCAGAGCTCCCCCCTCACCACCACCAGAGCTCCCTCCTCATCACCACCAGAGCTCCCGCCTCATCACCACCAGAGCTCCCACCTCATCACCACCAGAGCTCCCCCCTCATCACCACCAGAGCTCCCGCTTCATCACCACCGGAGCTCCCTCCTCATCACCACCAGAGCTCCCTCCTCATCACCACCAAAGCTCCCTCCTCATCACCACCAGAGCTCCCCCCTCATCACCACCAGAGCTCCCGCCTCATCACCACCGGAGCTCCCGCCTCATCACCACCGGAGCTCCCTCCTCATCACCACCAGAGCTCCCTCCTCATCACCACCGGAGCTCCCCCCTCACCACCACCAGAGCTCCCGCCTCATCACCACCAGAGCTCCCCCCTCACCACCACCAGAGCTCCCTCCTCATCACCACCAGAGCTCCCTCCTCATCACCACCAGAGCTCCCGCCTCATCACCACCAGAGCTCCCCCCTCACCACCACCAGAGCTCCCGCCTCATCACCACCAGAGCTCCCCCCTCATCACCACCAGAGCTCCCCCCTCATCACCACCAGAGCTCCCCCCTCATCACCACCAGAGCTCCCGCCTCATCACCACCAGAGCTCCCGCCTCATCACCACCAGAGCTCCCGCCTCATCATCACCAGAGCTCCCGCCTCATCACCACCAGAGCTCCCGCCACATCACCACCAGAGCTCCTTCCTCATCATCACCAGAGCTCCTTCCTCATCACCACCAGAGCTCCCTCCTCATCACCACCAGAGCTCCCGCCTCATCACCACCAGAGCTCCCGCCTCATCACCACCAGAGCTCCCCCCTCACCACCACCAGAGCTCCCTCCTCATCACCACCAGAGCTCCTTCCTCATCATCACCAGAGCTCCCGCCTCATCACCACCAGAGCTCCCCCCTCACCACCACCTGAGCTCCCGCCTCATCACCACCAGAGCTCCCGCCTCATCACCACCAGAGCTCCCGCCTCATCACCACCAGAGCTCCCCCCTCACCACCACCAGAGCTCCCGCCTCATCACCACCAGAGCTCCCGCCTCATCACCACCAGAGCTCCCGCCTCATCACCACCAGAGCTCCCGCCTCATCACCACCAGAGCTCCCCCCTCACCACCACCAGAGCTCCCGCCTCATCACCACCAGAGCTCCCGCCTCATCACCACCAGAGCTCCCTCCTCATCACCACCAGAGCTCCTGCCTCATCACCACCAGAGCTCCCTCCTCATCACCACCAGAGCTCCCCCCTCATCACCACCAGAGCTCCCACCTCATCACCACCAGAGCTCCCCTCTCATCACCACCAGAGCTCCCCCCTCATCACCACCAGAGCTCCCTCCTCATCACCACCGGAGCTCCCCCCACATCACCACCAGAGCTCCCGCCTCATCACCACCAGAGCTCCCTCCTGACCACCACCAGAGCTCCCTCCTCATCACCACCAGAGCTCCCTCCTCATCACTACCAGAGCTCCCGCCTCATCACCACCAGAGCTCCCCCCTCATCACCACCAGAGCTTCCGCCTCATCACCACCAGAGCTCCCTCCTCATCACCACCAGAGCTCCCGCCTCATCACCACCAGAGCTCCCTCCTCATCACCACCAGAGCTCCCGCCTCATCACCACCAGAGCTCCCGCCTCATCACCACCAGAGCTCCCACCTCATCACCACCAGAGCTCCAATCTCACCTCCACCAGAGCTCCCGCCTCACCACCACCAGAGCTCCTCCCTCATCACCACCAGAGCTTCCGCCTCATCACCACCAGAGCTCCCTCCTCATCACCACCAGAGCTCCCGCCTCATCACCACCAGAGCTCCCTCCTCATCACCACCAGAGCTCCCCCCTCATCACCACCAGAGCTCCCGCCTCATCACCACCAGAGCTCCCACCTCATCACCACCAGAGCTCCCCCCACATCACCACCAGAGCTCCCGCCTCATCACCACCGGAGCTCCCCCCACATCACCACCAGAGCTCCCTTCTCATCACCACCAGAGCTCCCGCCTCATCACCACCAGAGCTCCTCCCTCATCACCACCAGAGCTTCCGCCTCATCACCACCAGAGCTCCCTCCTGACCACCACCAGAGCTCCCTCCTCATCACCACCAGAGCTCCCTCCTCATCACTACCAGAGCTCCCGCCTCATCACCACCAGAGCTCCCCCCTCATCACCACCAGAGCTTCCGCCTCATCACCACCAGAGCTCCCTCCTCATCACCACCAGAGCTCCCGCCTCATCACCACCAGAGCTCCCTCCTCATCACCACCAGAGCTCCCGCCTCATCACCACCAGAGCTCCCGCCTCATCACCACCAGAGCTCCCACCTCATCACCACCAGAGCTCCAATCTCACCTCCACCAGAGCTCCCGCCTCACCACCACCAGAGCTCCTCCCTCATCACCACCAGAGCTTCCGCCTCATCACCACCAGAGCTCCCTCCTCATCACCACCAGAGCTCCCGCCTCATCACCACCAGAGCTCCCTCCTCATCACCACCAGAGCTCCCCCCTCATCACCACCAGAGCTCCCGCCTCATCACCACCAGAGCTCCCACCTCATCACCACCAGAGCTCCCCCCACATCACCACCAGAGCTCCCGCCTCATCACCACCGGAGCTCCCCCCACATCACCACCAGAGCTCCCTTCTCATCACCACCAGAGCTCCCGCCTCATCACCACCAGAGCTCCAATCTCATCTCCACCAGAGCTCCCCCCTCATCACACCCAGAGCTACCCCCTCATCACCACCAGAGCTCCCCCCTCATCACCACCAGAGCTCCCTCCTTATCACCACCAGAGCTCCCCCCTCATCACCACCAGAGCTCCCGCCTCATCACCACCAGAGCGCTCGCCTCATCACCACCAGAGCTCCCGCCTCATCACCACCAGAGCTCCCTCCTCATCACCACCAGAGCTCCCTCCTCACCACCACCAGAGGTCCCGCCTCATCACCACCAGAGCTCCCGCCTCATCACCACCAGAGCTCCCGCCTCATCACCACCAGAGCTCCCCCCTCACCACCACCAGAGCTCCCGCCTCTTCACCATCAGAGCTCCCGCCTCATCACCACCAGAGCTCCCCCCTCACCACCACCTGAGCTCCCGCCTCATCACCACCAGAGCTCCCGCCTCATCACCACCAGAGCTCCCGCCTCATCACCACCAGAGCTCCCCCATCACCACCACCAGAGCTCCCGCCTCATCACCACCAGAGCTCCCGCCTCATCACCACCAGAGCTCCCCCCTCATCACCACCAGAGCTCCTGCCTCATCACCACCAGAGCTCCCTCCCCATCACCACCGGAGCTCCCTCCTCATCACCACCAGAGCTCCCGCCTCATCACCACCAGAGCTCCCCCCTCATCACCACCAGAGCTCCTGCCTCATCACCACCAGAGCTCCCTCCCCATCACCACCGGAGCTCCCTCCTCATCACCACCAGAGCTCCCTCCTCATCACCACCAGAGCTCCCACCTCATCACCACCAGAGCTCCCTCCTCATCACCACCAGAGCACCCTCCTCATCACCACCAGAGCTCCCGCCTCATCACCACCAGAGCTCCCGCCTCATCACCATCAGAGCTCCCGCCTCATCACCACCAGAGCTCCCCCCTCATCACCACCAGAGCTCCCGCCTCATCACCACCAGAGCTCCCTCCTCATCACCACCAGAGCTCCCCCCTCATCACCACCAGAGCTCCCGCCTCATCACCACCAGAGCTCCCGCCTCATCACCACACCACCAGAGCTCCCGCCTCATCACCACCAGAGCTCCCGCCTCATCACCACCAGAGCTCCCACCTCATCACCACCAGAGCTCCCCCCACATCACCACCAGAGCTCCCTTCTCATCACCACCAGAGCTCCCGCCTCATCACCACCAGAGCTCCCCCCTCATCACCACCAGAGCTCCCTCCTCATCACCACCAGAGCTCCCTCCTCACCACCACCAGAGCTCCCTCCTCACCACCAGAGCTCCCGCCTCATCACCACCAGAGCTCCCACCTCATCACCACCAGAGCTCCCTCCTCCTCACCACCAGAGCTCCCTCCTCATCACCACCAGAGCTCCCCCCTCATCACCACCAGAGCTCCCCCCTCATCACCACCAGAGCTCCCCCCTCATCACCACCAGAGCTCCCCCCTCATCACCACCAGAGCTCCCTCCTCATCACCACCAGAGCTCCCTCCTCATCACCACCAGAGCTCCCGCCTCATCACCACCAGAGCTCCCTCCTCATCACCACCAGAGCTCCCTTCTCATCACCACCAGAGCTCCCGCCTCATCACCACCAGAGCTCCCTTCTCATCACCACCAGAGCTCCCGCCTCATCACCACCAGAGCTCCCTTCTCATCACCACCAGAGCTCCCTCCTCATCACCACCAGAGCTCCCTCCTCATCACCACCAGAGCTCCTGCCTCATCACCACCAGAGCTCCCTCCTCATCACCACCGGAGCTCCCTCCTCATCACCACCAGAGCTCCCGCCTCATCACCACTAGAGCTCCCGCCTCACCACCACCAGAGCTCCCCCCTCATCAGCACCAGAGCTCCCGCCTCATCACCACCAGAGCTCCCCCCTCATCACCACCAGAGCTCCCTCCTCATCACCACCAGAGCTCCCGCCTCATCACCACTAGAGCTCCCGCCTCATCACCACCAGAGCTCCCCCCTCATCAGCACCAGAGCTCCCCCCTCATCACCACCAGAGCTCCCTCCTCATCACCACCAGAGCTCCTGCCTCATCACCACCAGAGCTCCCCCCTCACCACCACCAGAGCTCCCGCCTCATCACCACCAGAGCTCCCGCCTCATCACCACCAGAGCTCCCCCCTCATCACCACCAGAGCTCCCGCCTCATCACCACCAGAGCTCCCGCCTCATCACCACCAGAGCTACCGCCTCATCACCACCAGAGCTCCCTCCTCATCACCACCAGAGCTCCCGCCTCACCACCACCAGAGCTCCCTCCTCATCACCACCAGAGCTCCCGCCTCATCACCACCAGAGCTCCCTCCTCATCACCACCAGAGCTCCCTCCTCATCACCACCAGAGCTCCCCCCTCATCACCACCAGAGCTCCCCCCTCACCACCACCTGAGCTCCCGCCTCATCACCACCAGAGCTCCCCCCTCACCACCAGAGCTCCCTCCTCATCACCACCAGAGCTCTCGCCTCATCACCACCAGAGCTCCCTCCTCATCACCACCAGAGCTCCCCCCTCATCACCACCAGAGCTCCCTCCTCACCACCACCAGAGCTCCCGCCTCATCACCACCAGAGCTCCCCCCTCATCACCACCAGAGCTCCTGCCTCATCACCACCAGAGCTCCCCCCTCATCACCACCAGAGCTCCCGCCTCATCACCACCAGAGCTCCCGCCTCATCACCACCAGAGCTCCCTCCTCATCACCACCAGAGCTCCACCCTCATCACCACCAGAGCTCCCTCCTCACCACCACCAGAGCTCCCCCCTCATCACCACCAGAGCTCCCTCCTCACCACCACCTGAGCTCCCGCCTCATCACCACCAGAGCTCCCGCCTCATCACCACCAGAGCTCCCTCCTCATCACCACCAGAGCTCCCCCCTCATCACACCCAGAGCTCCCCCCTCATCACCACCAGAGCTCCCGCCTCATCACTACCAGAGCTCCCCCCACATCACCACCAGAGCTCCCGCCTCATCACCACCAGAGCTCCCCCCTCATCACCACCAGAGCTCCCGCCTCACCACCACCAGAGCTCCCGCCTCATCACCACCAGAGCTCCCTCCTCATCACCACCAGAGCTCCCTCCTCATCACCACCAGAGCTCCCTCCTCATCACCACCAGAGCTCCCTCCTCATCACCACCAGAGCTCCCTCCTCACCACCAACAGAGCTCCCTCCTCATCACCACCAGAGCTCCCCCCTCATCACCACCAGAGCTCCCCCCTCACCACCACCAGAGCTCCCGCCTCATCACCACCAGAGCTCCCGCCTCATCACCACCAGAGCTCCTGCCTCATCACCACCAGAGCTCCCTCCTCATCACCACCGGAGCTCCCTCCTCATCACCACCAGAGCTCCCGCCTCATCACCACTAGAGCTCCCGCCTCACCACCACCAGAGCTCCCCCCTCATCAGCACCAGAGCTCCCGCCTCATCACCACCAGAGCTCCCCCCTCATCACACCCAGAGCTCCCCCCTCATCACCACCAGAGCGCCCTCCTCATCACCACCAGAGCTCCCCCCTCATCACCACCAGAGCTCCCTCCTCATCACCACCAGAGCTCCCCCCTCATCACCACCAGAGCTCCCTCCTCACCACCACCAGAGCTCCCTCCTCATCACCACCAGAGCTCCCGCCTCACCACCACCAGAGCTCCCCCCCTCATCACCACCAGAGCTCCCTCCTCACCACCACCAGAGCTCCCTCCTCATCACCACCAGAGCTCCCGCCTCACCACCACCAGAGCTCCCCCCTCATCACCACCAGAGCTCCCTCCTCACCACCACCAGAGCTCCCTCCTCATCACCACCAGAGCTCCCTCCTCACCACCACCAGAGCTCCCCCCTCATCACCACCAGAGCTCCCTCCTCATCACACCCAGAGCTCCCTCCTCATCACACCCAGAGCTCCCCCCTCATCACCACCAGAGCTCCAATCTCACCTCCACCAGAGCTCCCTCCTCATCACACCCAGAGCTCCCCCCTCATCACCACCAGAGCTCCCTCCTCATCACCACCAGAGCTCCCCCCTCATCACACCCAGAGCTCCCCCCTCATCACCACCAGAGCTCCAATCTCACCTCCACCAGAGCTCCCTCCTCATCACCACCAGAGCTCCCTCCTCATCACACCCAGAGCTCCCTCCTCATCACCACCAGAGCTCCCTCCTCATCACCACCAGAGCTCCCTCCTCATCACCACCAGAGCTCCCTCCTCATCACCACCAGAGCTCCCCCCTCATCACCACCAACAGAGCTCCCTCCTCATCACCACCAGAGCTCCCCCCTCATCACCACCAGAGCTCCCTCCTCATCACCACCAGAGCTCCCGCCTCATCACCACCAGAGCTCCCTCCTCATCACCACCAGAGCTCCCCCCTCACCACCACCAGAGCTCCCTCCTCACCACCACCAGAGCTCCCCCCTCATCACCACCAGAGCTCCCCCCTCATCACACCCAGAGCTCCCTCCTCATCACCACCAGAGCTCCCCCCTCATCACCACCAGAGCTCCCTCCTCATCACCACCAGAGCTCCCGCCTCATCACCACCAGAGCTCCCCCCTCACCACCACCAGAGCTCCCCCCTCATCACCACCAGAGCTCCCCTCCTCATCACCACCAGAGCTCCCCCCTCATCACCACCAGAGCTCCCCCCTCATCACACCCAGAGCTCCCCCCTCATCACCACCAGAGCTCCCCCCTCATCACCACCCGGAGCTCCCTCCTCATCACACCCAGAGCTCCCCCCTCATCACCACCAGAGCTCCCCCCTCATCACCACCAGAGCTCCCTCTCATCACCACCAGAGCTCCCTCCTCATCACCACCAGAGCTCCCTCCTCATCACCACCAGAGCTCCCCCCTCATCACACCCAGAGCTCCCTCCTCACCACCACCAGAGCTCCCGCCTCATCACCACCAGAGCTCCCGCCTCATCACCACCAGAGCTCCCTCCTCATCACCACCAGAGCTCCCCCCTCATCACCACCAGAGCTCCCTCCTCATCACCACCAGAGCTCCCCCCTCATCACACCCAGAGCTCCCTCCTCATCACACCCAGAGCTCCCTCCTCATCACCACCAGAGCTCCCCCCTCATCACACCCAGAGCTCCCCCCTCATCACCACCAGAGCTCCCCCCTCATCACCACCAGAGCTCCCTCCTCATCACCACCAGAGCTCCCCCCTCATCACCACCAGAGCTCCCGCCTCATCACCACCAGAGCTCCCTCCTCATCACCACCAGAGCTCCCCCCTCATCACCACCAGAGCTCCCCCCTCATCACCACCAGAGCTCCCCCCTCACCACCACCAGAGCTCCCTCCTCATCACCACCAGAGCTCCCCCCTCCTCACCACCAGAGCGCCCTCCTCACCACCCCTTTCTCACAATGGAGACAGAATATTATGGTGCTGTGCTGCGCTGCGTTGCGCTGCGCTGCGTTGCGCTGTGCTGTGTTGTGCTGTGTTGTGCTGTGCTGTATTGTGCTGTACTGTGCTGTGCTGCGCTGTGCTGTGCTGTGTTGTGCTGTGCTGTACTGTACTGTGCTGCGTTGTGCTGTGCTGTGTTGTGCTGTGTTGTGCTGCGCTGTACTGTGTTGTGCTGTGCTGTATTGTGCTGTACTGTGCTGTGCTGTGCTGCGCTGTGTTGTGTTGTGCTGTGCTGTACTGTACTGTGCTGCGTTGTGCTGCGCTGTACTGTGTTGTGCTGTGCTGTGTTGTGCTGTGCTGTGCTGTACTGTACTGTGCTGCGTTGTGCTGTGCTGTGTTGTGCTGTGTTGTGCTGCGCTGTACTGTGTTGTGCTGTGCTGTATTGTGCTGTACTGTGTTGTGCTGTACTGTGCTGTGCTGTGCTGTGCTGTGTTGTGTTGTGTTGTGTTGTGCTGTGTTGTGCTGTGCTGTGTTGTGCTGTGCTGTATTGTGCTGTACTGTGTTGTGCTGTACTGTGCTGTGCTGTGCTGTGCTGTGTTGTGTTGTGTTGTGCTGTGTTGTGCTGTACTGTGCTGCGTTGTGCTGTGCTGTGTTGTGCTGTGTTGTGCTGTGTGTTGTGCTGTGTTGTGCTGTACTGTGCTGTGTTGTGTTGTGCTGTGCTGTGTTGTGCTGTGTTGTGCTGTGCTGTGCTGTGCTGTGCTGTGTTGTATTGTGCTGTGCTGTGTTGTGCTGTGTTGTGCTGTGCTGTGTTGTGTTGTGTTGTGCTGTGCTGTGCTGTGTTGTGCTGTGCTGCGTTGTGCTGTGCTGTGTTGTGCTGTGTTGTGTTGTGCTGTGCTGTGCTGTGCAGTGCTGTGCTGTGTGTTGTGTTGTGTTGTGCTGTGTTGTGCTGCGTTGTGCTGTGTGTTGTGCTGTGTGTTGTGCTGTGTTGTGCTGTGCTGTGTTGTGCTGTGCTGTGTTGTGCTGTGTTGTGTTGTGCTGTACTGTGTTGTGCTGTGTTGTGCTGTGCTGTGTTGTGCTGTGTTGTGCTGTGTTGTGCTGTGCTGTGTTGTGCTGTGTTGTGCTGTGCTGTGCTGTACTGTGCTGTGCTGTGCTGTGCTGTGTTGTGCTGTACTGTGCTGTGCTGTGCTGTGCAGTGCTGTGTTGTGCTGTGCTGTACTGTGCTGTGCTGTGCTGTGTTGTGCTGTGCAGTGCTGTGCTGTGTGTTGTGTTGTGCTGTGCTGTGCTGTGCTGCGCTGTGCTGTGCTGTGCTGTGCTGTGTTGTGCTGTGCAGTGCTGTGCTGTGTGTTGTGTTGTGCTGTGCTGTGCTGTGCTGCGCTGTGCTGTGCTGTGCTGTGTTGTGCTGTGTTGTGCTGTGCTGTACTGTGCTGTGCTGTGCTGTGCTGTGTTGTGCTGTACTGTGCTGTGCTGTGCTGTGCTGTGCAGTGCTGTGTTGTGCTGTACTGTGCTGTGCTGTGCTGTGTTGTGCTATGCTGTGTTGTGCTGTGCTGTACTGTGCTGTGCTGTGCTGTGTTGTGCTGTGCAGTGCTGTGCTGTGTTGTGCTGTGTGTTGTGTTGTGCTGTGCTGTGCTGTGCTGTGCAGTGCTGTGCTGTGTTGTGCTGTGTGTTGTGTTGTGTTGTGTTGTGCTGTGCAGTGTTGTGCTGTGTGTTGTGTTGTGCTGTGCTGTGCTGTGCTGCGCTGTGCTGTGTGCTGTGTTGTGCTGTGCAGTGCTGTGCTGTGTGTTGTGCTGTGCTGTGCTGTGTTGTGCTGTGTTGTGTTGTGCTGTGCTGTGTTGTGCTGTGCAGTGCTGTGCTGTGTGTTGTGTTGTGCTGTGCTGTGCTGTGCTGTGTTGTGCTGTGTTGTGCTGTGCTGTGCTGTACTGTGCTGTGCTGTGCTGTGCTGTGCTGTGCAGTGCTGTGTTGTGCTGTACTGTGCTGTGCTGTGCTGTGTTGTGCTGTGCTGTGTTGTGCTGTGCTGTGCTGTGCTGTGCTGTGTTGTGCTGTGCAGTGCTGTGCTGTGTTGTGCTGTGTGTTGTGTTGTGTTGTGTTGTGCTGTGCAGTGTTGTGCTGTGTGTTGTGTTGTGCTGTGCTGTGCTGTGCTGCGCTGTGCTGTGTGCTGTGTTGTGCTGTGTTGTGCTGTGCAGTGCTGTGCTGTGTTGTGCTGTGTGTTGTGTTGTGTTGTGCTGTGCTGTGCAGTGTTGTGCTGTGTGTTGTGTTGTGCTGTGCTGTGCTGTGCTGCGCTGTGCTGTGTGCTGTGTTGTGCTGTGCAGTGCTGTGCTGTGTGTTGTGCTGTGCTGTGCTGTGTTGTGCTGTGTTGTATTGTGCTGTGCAGTGTTGTGCTGTGTGTTGTGTTGTGCTGTGCTGTGCTGTGCTGCGCTGTGCTGTGTGCTGTGTTGTGCTGTGCAGTGCTGTGCTGTGTGTTGTGCTGTGCTGTGCTGTGTTGTGCTGTGTTGTGCTGTGTGCTGTGTTGTGCTGTGTTGTGCTGTGCAGTGCTGTGCTGTGTTGTGCTGTGTGTTGTGTTGTGTTGTGCTGTGCTGTGCAGTGTTGTGCTGTGTGTTGTGTTGTGCTGTGCTGTGCTGCGCTGTGCTGTGTGCTGTGTTGTGCTGTGCAGTGCTGTGCTGTGTGTTGTGCTGTGCTGTGCTGTGTTGTGCTGTGTTGTGTTGTGCTGTGCAGTGTTGTGCTGTGTGTTGTGTTGTGCTGTGCTGTGCTGTGCTGCGCTGTGCTGTGTGCTGTGTTGTGCTGTGCAGTGCTGTGCTGTGTGTTGTGCTGTGCTGTGCTGTGTTGTGCTGTGTTGTGCTGTGCTGTGTTGTGTTGTGCTGTGCTGTGCTGTGCTGCGCTGTGCTGTGTGCTGTGTTGTGCTGTGCAGTGCTGTGCTGTGTGTTGTGCTGTGCTGTGCTGTGTTGTGCTGTGTTGTGTTGTGCTGTGCAGTGTTGTGCTGTGTGTTGTGTTGTGCTGTGCTGTGCTGTGCTGCGCTGTGCTGTGTGCTGTGTTGTGCTGTGCAGTGCTGTGCTGTGTGTTGTGCTGTGCTGTGCTGTGTTGTGCTGTGTTGTGCTGTGCAGTGTTGTGTTGTGCTGTGCTGTGCTGTGCTGTGCTGTGTTGTGCTGTGCTGTGCAGTGCTGTGCTGTGCTGTGCTGTGTGCTGTGTTGTGCTGTGCTGTGTGTTGTGTTGTGCTGTGCTGTGCTGTGCTGTGCTGTGTTGTGCTGTGCTGTGCAGTGCTGTGCTGTGCTGTGCTGTGTGCTGTGTTGTGCTGTGCTGTGTGTTGTGTTGTGCTGTGCTGTGCAGTGCTGTGCTGTGCTGTGCTGTGTGCAGGGAGGGGGTGTCGTGCACAGCAGCGGCCACATGGGGCAGCAGAGGATGAGGAGAATCAGAATTTCCGCAGCATCCGTCTCCATGGTGACCGGCGGCAGTTACCCGGAAGTACGTCACCGCGTCATCCTGAGAGGGCTCTTCAAACGCTGCGAGCGGCGACATCTGTGCGGGTAATGTGTCGCGACATGTCCCGACTGTCACTGCGACATAGTGAAGACGCCGTGTGCTTCCCGGGGGCTGCTGTGCTGTGCGGGGGGGCGGCCTCTGTCCTGTCCTGTGCTGTGCGGGGGGGGGGCGGCCTCTGTCCTGTGCTGTGCTGTGCTGTGCGGGGGGGCGGCCTCTGTCCTGTGCTGTGCTGTGCGGGGGGGCGGCCTCTGTCCTGTCCTGTGCTGTGCTGTGCGGGGGGGCGGCCTCTGTCCTGTCCTGTGCTGTGCTGTGCGGGGGGGCGGCCTCTGTCCTGTGCTGTGCTGTGCGGGGGGGGGGCGGCCTCTGTCCTGTCCTGTGCTGTGCTGTGCTGTGCGGGGGGGCGGCCTCTGTCCTGTGCTGTGCTGTGCGGGGGGGGGGCGGCCTCTGTCCTGTGCTGTGCTGTGCTGTGCGGGGGGGAGGCCTCTGTCCTGTGCTGTGCTGTGCGGGGGGGCGGCCTCTGTCCTGTGCTGTGCTGTGCGGGGGGGCGGCCTCTGTCCTGTGCTGTGCGGGGGGGCGGCCTCTGTCCTGTGCTGTGCTGTGCGGGGGGGCGGCCTCTGTCCTGTGCTGTGCGGGGGGCGGCCTCTGTCCTGTGCTGTGCTGTGCGGGGGGGAGGCCTCTGTCCTGTGCGGGGGGGCGGCCTCTGTCCTGTGCTGTGCTGTGCTGTGCGGGGGGGCGGCCTCTGTCCTGTGCTGTGCTGTGCGGGGGGGGGCGGCCTCTGTCCTGTGCTGTGCGGGGGGGCGGCCCTGTCCTGTGCTGTGCTGTGCGGGGGGGCGGCCTCTGTCCTGTGCTGTGCTGTGCGGGGGGGCGGCCTCTGTCCTGTGCTGTGCGGGGGGGGCGGCCTCTGTCCTGTGCTGTGCGGGGGGGCGGCCTCTGTCCTGTGCTGTGCTGTGCGGGGGGGAGGGCCTCTGTCCTGTGCTGTGCGGGGGGGCGGCCTCTGTCCTGTGCTGTGCTGTGCTGTGCGGGGGGGCGGCCTCTGTCCTGTGCTGTGCTGTGCTGTGCGGGGGGAGGCCTCTGTCCTGTGCTGTGCTGTGCTGTGCGGGGGGGAGGCTCTGTCCTGTGCTGTGCTGTGCGGGGGGGCGGCCTCTGTCCTGTGCTGTGCGGGGGGGCGGCCTCTGTCCTGTGCTGTGCGGGGGGGCGGCCTCTGTCCTGTGCTGTGCGGGGGGGCGGCCTCTGTCCTGTGCTGTGCTGTGCGGGGGGGCGGCCTCTGTCCTGTGCTGTGCGGGGGGGCGGCCTCTGTCCTGTGCTGTGCGGGGGGGCGGCCTCTGTCCTGTGCTGTGCTGTGCGGGGGGGGCGGCCTCTGTCCTGTGCTGTGCTGTGCGGGGGGGCGGCCTCTGTCCTGTGCTGTGCTGTGCGGGGGGCGGCCTCTGTCCTGTGCTGTGCTGTGCGGGGGGGCGGCCTCTGTCCTGTGCTGTGCTGTGCGGGGGGCGGCCTCTGTCCTGTGGCTGTGCTGTGCGGGGGGGGCGGCCTCTGTCCTGTGCTGTGCTGTGCTGTGCGGGGGGCGGCCTCTGTCCTGTGCTGTTGCTGTGCGGGGGGGAGGCCTCTGTCCTGTGCTGTGCTGTGCGGGGGGCCGCCTCTGTCCTGTGCTGTGCTGTGCGGGGGGGAGGCCTCTGTCCTGTGCTGTGCTGTGCGGGGGGGCGGCCTCTGTCCTGTGCTGTGCTGTGCGGGGGGGCGGCCTCTGTGCTGTGCTGTGCGGGGGGGCGGCCTCTGTCCTGTGCTGTGCTGTGCGGGGGGGCGGCCTCTGTCCTGTGCTGTGCTGTGCGGGGGGGCGGCCTCTGTCCTGTGCTGTGCTGTGCGGGGGGGCGGCCTCTGTCCTGTGCTGTGCGGGGGGGCGGCCTCTGTCCTGTGCTGTGCTGTGCGGGGGGGAGGCCTCTGTCCTGTGCTTGTGCGGGGGGGCGGCCTCTGTCCTGTGCTGTGCTGTGCTGTGCGGGGGGCGGCCTCTGTCCTGTGCTGTGCTGTGCGGGGGGGCGGCCTCTGTCCTGTGCTGTGCGGGGGGGCGGCCTCTGTCCTGTGCTGTGCTGTGGGGGGGCGGCCTCTGTCCTGTGCTGTGCTGTGCGGGGGCGGCCTCTGTCCTGTGCTGTGCTGTGCGGGGGGGCGGCCTCTGTCCTGTGCTGTGCTGTGCGGGGGGGCGGCCTCTGTCCTGTGCTGTGCTGTGCGGGGGGGGCGGCCTCTGTCCTGTGCTGTGCTGTGCGGGGGGGAGGCCTCTGTCTGTGCTGTGCTGTGCGGGGGGGGCGGCCTCTGTCCTGTGCTGTGCTGTGCTGTGCGGGGGGCGGCCTCTGTCCTGTGCTGTGCTGTGCTGTGCGGCGGGGGGAGGCCTCTGTCCTGTGCTGTGCTGTGCGGGGGGGAGGGGCCTCTGTCCTGTGCTGTGCTGTGGGGGGGCGGCCTCTGTCCTGTGCTGTGCGGGGGGGGCGGCCTCTGTCCTGGGCTGTGCTGTGCGGGGGGGCGGCCTCTGTCCTGCTGCTGTGCGGGGGGGGGCGGCCTCTGTCCTGTGCTGTGCTGTGGCGGGGGCGGCCTCTGTCCTGTGCTGTGCGGGGGGGCGGCCTCTGTCTGGCTGTGCTGTGCGGGGGGGCGGCCTCTGTCCTGTGCTGTGCTGTGCGGGGGGGCGGCCTCTGTCCTGTGCTGTGCTGTGCGGGGGGGCGGCCTCTGTCCTGTGCTGTGCTGTGCGGGGGGGCGGCCTCTGTCCTGTGCTGTGCTGTGCGGGGGGGCGGCCTCTGTCCTGTGCTGTGCTGTGCGGGGGGGCGGCCTCTGTGCTGTGCTGTGCTGTGCGGGGGGGCGGCCTCTGTCCTGTGCTGTGCTGTGCTGTGTGCTGTGCTGGCGGGGGCGGCCTCTGTCCTGTGCTGTGCTGTGCGGGGGGGCGGCCTCTGTCCTGTGCTGTGCTGTGCGGGGGGGCGGCCTCTGTCCCTGTGCTGTGCTGTGCGGGGGGGCGGCCTCTGTCCTGTCTGTGCTGTGCGGGGGGGCGGCCCTGTCCTGTGCTGTGCTGGCGGGGGGCGGCCTCTGTCCTGTGCTGTGCTGTGCGGGGGGGCGGCCTCTGTCCTGTGCTGTGCTGTTGCGGGGGGGCGGCCTCTGTCCTGTGCTGTGCTGTGCGGGGGGCGGCCTCTGTCCTGTGCTGTGCTGTGCGGGGGGGCGGCCTCTGTCCTGTGCTGTGCTGTGCTGTGCTGGCGGGGGGGCGGCCTCTGTCCTGTGCTGTGCGGGGGGGCGGCCTCTGTCCTGTGCTGTGCTGTGCGGGGGGCGGCCTCTGTCCTGTGCTGTGCTGTGCGGGGGGGGCGGCCTCTGTCCTGTGCCTGTGCTGTGCTGTGCGGGGGGGCGGCCTCTGTCCTGTGCTGTGCTGTGCGGGGGGGCTCTGTCCTGTGCTGTGCTGTGCGGGGGGGCGGCCTCTGTCCCTGTGCTGTGCTGTGCGGGGGGGCGGCCTCTGTCCTGTGCTGTGCTGTGCGGGGGGGCGGCCTCTGTCCTGTGCTGTGCTGTGCGGGGGGGCGGCCTCTGTCCTGTGCTGTGCTGTGCTGTGCGGGGGGCCTGCCTCTGTCCTGTGCTGTGCTGTGCGGGGGGCGGCCTCTGTCCTGTGCTGTGCTGTGCGGGGGGGGCGGCCTCTGTCTGTGCTGTGCTGTGCGGGGGGCCTCTGTCTGTGCTGTGCGGGGGGGCGGCCTCTGTCCTGTGCTGTGCTGTGCGGGGGGGCGGCCTCTGTCCTGTGCTGTGCTGTGCGGGGGGCGGCCTCTGTCCTGTGCTGTGCTGTGCGGGGGGGCGGCCTCTGTCCTGTGCTGTGCGGGGGGGCGGCCTCTGTCCTGTGCTGTGCTGTGCGGGGGGGCGGCCTCTGTCCTGTGCTGTGCTGTGCGGGGGGGCGGCCTCTGTCCTGTGCTGTGCTGTGCGGGGGGGCGGCCTCTGTCCTGTTGCTGTGCTGTGCGGGGGGGCGGCCTCTGTCCTGTGCTGTGCTGTGCGGGGGGCGCCTCTGTCCTGTGCTGTGCTGTGCGGGGGGGCGGCCTCTGTCCTGTGCTGTGCTGTGCGGGGGGGCGGCCTCTGTCCTGTGCTGTGCTGTGCGGGGGGGCGGCCTCTGTCCTGTGCTGTGCGGGGGGCGGCCTCTGTCCTGTGCTGTGCTGTGCGGGGGGGGCGGCCTCTGTCCTGTGCTGTGCTGGGGGCGGCCTGTCTGGCTGTGCGGGGGCGGCCTCTGTCCTGTGCTGTGCTGTGCGGGGGGGCGGCCTCTGTCCTGTGCTGTGCTGTGCGGGGGGGCGGCCTCTGTCCTGTGCTGTGCTGGGGGGGGCGGCCTCTGTCCTGTGCTGTGCTGTGCGGGGGGGCGGCCTCTGTCCTGTGCTGTGCTGTGCGGGGGGCGGCCTCTGTCCTGTCTGTGCTGTGCTGTGCGGGGGGGCGGCCTCTGTCCTGTGCTGTGCGGGGGGGGGCGGCCTCTGTCCTGTGCTGTGCTGTGCGGGGGGGCGGCCTCTGTCCTGTGCTGTGCTGTGCGGGGGGCGGCCTCTGTCCTGTGCTGTGCTGTGCGGGGGGGCGGCCTCTGTCCTGTCTGTGCTGGCGGGGGGCGGCCTGTCTGGGCTGTGCTGTGCGGGGGGGCGGCCTCTGTCCTGTGCTGTGCTGTGCGGGGGGGCGGCCTCTGTCCTGTGCTGTGCTGTGCGGGGGGGCGGCTCTGTCCTGTGCTGTGCTGTGCGGGGGGGCGGCCTCTGTCCTGTGCTGTGCTGTGCGGGGGGCGGCCCTCTGTCCTGTGCTGTGCGGGGGGCGGCCTCTGTCTGTGCTGTGCGGGGGGCGGCCTCTGTCCTGTGCTGTGCGGGGGGGCGGCCTCTGTCCTGTGCTGTGCTGTGCGGGGGGGCGGCCTCTGTCCTGTGCTGTGCGGGGGGGCGGCCTCTGTCTGTGCTGTGCGGGGGGGCGGCCTCTGTCCTGTGCTGTGCTGTGCTGTGCGGGGGGGCGGCCTCTGTCCTGTGCTGTGCTGTGCGGGGGGGCGGCCTCTGTCCTGTCCTGTGCTGTGCGGGGGGGCGGCCTCTGTCCTGTGCTGTGCGGGGGGGGCCCTCGTCTGTGCTGTGCGGGGGGGCGGCCTCTGTCCTGTGCTGTGCGGGGGGCGGCCTCTGTCCTGTGCTGTGCTGTGCGGGGGGGCGGCCTCTGTCCTGTGCTGTGCTGTGCGGGGGGGCGGCCTCTGTCCTGTGCTGTGCTGTGCGGGGGGGCCGGCCTCTGTCCTGTGCTGTGCTGGGGGGGGCGGCCTCTGTCCTGTGCTGTGCTGTGCGGGGGGGCGGCCTCTGTCCTGTGCTGTGCTGTGCGGGGGGGCGGCCTCTGTCCTGTGCTGTGCGGGGGGGCGGCCTCTGTCCTGTGCTGTGCTGTGCGGGGGGGCGGCCTCTGTCCTGTGCTGGTGCGGGGGCGGCCTCTGTCTGCTGTGCTGTGCGGGGGGCGGCCTCTGTCCTGTGCTGTGCGGGGGGGCGGCCTCTGTCCTGTGCTGTGCGGGGGGCGGCCTCTGTCCTGTGCTGTGCTGTGCGGGGGGGCGGCTCTGTCCTGTGCTGTGCTGTGCGGGGGCGGCCTCTGTCCTGCTGTGCTGTGCGGGGCGGCCTGCCTCTGTCCTGTGCTGTGCGGGGGGGCGGCCTCTGTCCTGTGCTGTGCTGTGCGGGGGGGCGGCCTCTGTCCTGTGCTGTGCTGTGCGGGGGGCGGCCTCTGTCCTGTGCTGTGCGGGGGGGCGGCCTCTGTCCTGTGCTGTGCTGTGGGGGCGGCCTCTGTCCTGTGCTGTGCTGTGCGGGGGGGCGGCCTCTGTCCTGTGCTGTGCTGTGCGGGGGGCGGCCTCTGTCCTGTGCTGTGCTGTGCGGGGGGGCGGCCTCTGTCCTGTGCTGTGCTGTGCGGGGGGGGCGGCCTCTGTCCTGTGCTGTGCTGTGCGGGGGGGCGGCCTCTGTCCTGTGCTGCTGTGCTGTGCGGGGGGGCGGCCTCTGTCCTGTGCTGTGCGGGGGGCGGCCTCTGTCCTGTGCTGTGTGCTGTGCGGGGGGGCGGCCTCTGTCCTGTGCTGTGCGGGGGGCGGCTCTGTCCTGGTCTGTGCGGGGGGGCGGCCTCTGTCCTGTGCTGTGCTGTGCGGGGGGGGCGGCCTCTGTCCTGTGCTGTGCTGTGCGGGGGGAGGCCTCTGTCCTGTGCTGTGCTGTGCGGGGGGCCGCCTCTGTCCTGTGCTGTGCGTGCGGGGGGAGGCCTCTGTCCTGTGCTGTGCTGTGCGGGGGGGCGGCCTCTGTCCTGTGCTGTGCTGTGCGGGGGGGGCGCCTCTGTGCTGTGCTGTGGCGGGGGGGGCGGCCTCTGTCCTGTGCTGTGCTGTGCGGGGGGGCGCCTCTGTCCTGTGCTGTGCTGTGCGGGGGGGGCGGCCTCTGTCCTGTGCTGTGCTGTGCGGGGGGGCGGCCTCTGTCCTGTGCTGTGCTGTGCTGTGCGGGGGGCGGCCTCTGTCCTGTGCTGTGCTGTGCGGGGGGCGGCCTCTGTCCTGTGCTGTGCTGTGCGGGGGGCGGCCTCTGTCCTGTGCTGTGCGGGGGGCGGCCTCTGTCCTGTGCTGTGCTGTGCGGGGGGGCGGCCTCTGTCCTGTGCTGTCTGTGCGGCGGGGCGGCCTCTGTCCTGTTGCTGTGCTGTGCGGGGGGGCGGGCCTCTGTCCAGTGCTTGCTGTGCGGGGGGGCGGCCTCTGTCCTGTGCTGTGCTGTGCGGGGGGGCGGCCTCTGTCCTGTGCTGTGCTGTGCGGGGGGGCGGCCTCTGTCCTGTGCTGTG
>NW_027442770.1:0-5000 GCF_048569485.1 Anomaloglossus baeobatrachus
GCTCTCTCTCTTACGCTCTCTCTCTTACGCTCTCTCTCTTACGCTCTCTCTCTCTTACGCTCTCTCTCTCTCACGCTCTCTCTCTCTCACGCTCTCTCTCTCACGCTCTCTCTCTCTCGCTCTCTCTCTCTCGCTCTCTCTCTCGCTCTCTCTCTCTCGCTCTCTCTCTCTCGCTCTCTCTCTCTCGCTCTCTCTCTCGCGCTCTCTCTCTCGCGCTCTCTCTCTCGCGCTCTCTCTCTCGCGCTCTCTCTCACGCTCTCTCTCGCTCTCTCTCTCGCGCTCTCTCTCGCGCTCTCTCTCTTACGCTCTCTCTCTTACGCTCTCTCTCTTACGCTCTCTCTCTCTTACGCTCTCTCTCTTACGCTCTCTCTCTTACGCGCTCTCTCTTACGCGCTCTCTCTTACGCGCTCTCTCTTACGCGCTCTCTCTTACGCGCTCTCTCTTACGCTCGCTCTCTTACGCTCTCTCTTACGCTCTCTCTCTTACGCTCTCTCTCTCACGCTCTCTCTCTCTTACGCTCTCGCTCTCTTACGCTCTCTCGCTCTCTCTTACGCTCTCTCTCTTGCGCTCTCTCTCTTGCGCTCTCTCTCTTGCGCTCTCTCTCTTGCGCTCTCTCTCTTGCGCTCTCTCTCTTGCGCTCTCTCTCTTGCGCTCTCTCTCTTGCGCGCTCTCTCTTACGCTCTCTCTCTTACGCTCTCTCTCTTACGCTCTCTCTCTTACGCTCTCTCTCTCTTACGCTCTCTCTCTCTTACGCTCTCTCTCTCTTACGCTCTCTCTCTCTTACGCTCTCTCTCTCTCTTACGCTCTCTCTCACGCTCTCTCTCTTACGCTCTCTCTTACGCTCTCTCTCATGCTCTCTCTTACGCTCTCTCTCTTACGCTCTCTCTCTTACGCTCTCTCTTACGCTCTCTCTCTCACGCTCTCTCTCTTACGCTCTCTCTCACGCTCTCTCTCTTACGCTCTCTCTCACGCTCTCTCTCTTACGCTCTCTCTTACGCTCTCTCTTACGCTCTCTCTTACGCTCTCTCTCTTACGCTCTCTCTTACGCTCTCTTACGCTCTCTCTTACGCTCTCTCTTACGCTCTCTCTTACGCTCTCTCTCTTACGCTCTCTCTCTTACGCTCTCTCTTACGCTCTCTCTCTTACGCTCTCTCTCTTACGCTCTCTCTCTTACGCTCTCTCTTACGCTCTCTCTTACGCTCTCTCTTACTCTCTCTCTTACGCTCTCTCTCTTTTACGCTCTCTCTCTTTTACGCTCTCTCTCTTTTACGCTCTCTCTCTTACGCTCTCTCTCTTTCGCTCTCTCTCTTTCGCTCTCTCTCTTACGCTCTCTCTCTTACGCTCTCTCTCTCTTACGCGCTCTCTCTTACGCGCTCTCTTACGCGCTCTCTCTTACGCGCTCTCTCTTACGCGCTCTCTCTTACGCGCTCTCTCTTACGCTCTCTCTCTCTCTTACGCTCTCTCTCACGCTCTCTCTCACGCTCTCTCTTTTACGCTCTCTCTCACGCTCTCTCTTTTACGCTCTCTCTTTTACGCTCTCTCTCTTACGCTCTCTCTCTTACGCTCTCTCTCTTACGCTCTCTCTCTCTTACTCTCTCTCTCTTACGCTCTCTCTCTTACGCTCTCTCTCTTACGCTCTCTCTCTTACGCTCTCTCTCTTACGCTCTCTCTCTTACGCTCTCTCTCTTACGCTCTCTCTCTTACGCTCTCTCTCTTACGCTCTCTCTCGCTCTCTTACGCTCTCTCTCGCTCTTTTACGCTCTTTCGCTCTCTCTTACGCTCTCTCGCTCTCCTACGCTCTCTCTCTTTCACGCTCTCTCTCTTACGCTCTCTCTCTTACGCTCTCTTACGCTCTCTCTCGCTCTCTTACGCTCTCTCTCGCTCTCTTACGCTCTCTCTCTCGCTCTCTTACGCTCTTTCGCTCTCTCTTACGCTCTTACGCTCTCTCTTACGCTCTCTCTCTTTCACGCTCTCTCTTTCACGCTCTCTCTTTCACGCTCTCTTTCACGCTCTCTCTTTCACGCTCTCTCTTTCACGCTCTCTCTCTCTTACGCTCTCTCTCTCTTACGCTCTCTCTCTCTTACGCTCTCTCTCTCTTACGCTCTCTCTCTCTTACGCTCTCTCTCTCTTACGCTCTCTCTCTTACGCTCTCTCTTACGCGCTCTCTCTCTCTTACGCTCTCTCTCTCTCTTACGCTCTCTCTCTTACGCTCTCTCTCTTACGCTCTCTCTCTTACGCTCTCTCTCTTACGCTCTCTCTCTCTTACGCTCTCTCTCTCTTACGCTCTCTCTCTCTTACGCTCTCTCTCTCTTACGCTCTCTCTCTCGCTCTCTCTCTCTTACGCTCTCTCTCTCTTACGCTCTCTCTCTCTTACGCTCTCTCTCTCGCTCTCTCTCTCTTACGCTCTCTCTCTCTTACGCTCTCTCTCTCTTACGCTCTCTCTCTCTTACGCTCTCTCTCTCTTACGCTCTCTCTCTCTTACGCTCTCTCTCTCTTACGCTCTCTCTCTCTTACGCTCTCTCTCTTACGCTCTCTCTCTTACGCTCTCTCTCTTACGCTCTCTCTCTTACGCTCTCTCTCTTACGCTCTCTCTCTTACGCTCTCTCTCCTTACGCTCTCTCTCTCTTACGCTCTCTCTCTCTTACGCGCTCTCTCTCTTACGCGCTCTCTCTCTTACGCGCTCTCTCTCTTACGCGCTCTCTCTCTTACGCGCTCTCTCTCTTACGCGCTCTCTCTCTTACGCGCTCTCTCTCTTACGCGCTCTCTCTCTTACGCGCTCTCTCTCTTACGCGCTCTCTCTCTTACGCGCTCTCTCTCTTACGCGCTCTCTCTCTTACGCGCTCTCTCTCTTACGCGCTCTCTCTCTTACGCGCTCTCTCTCTTACGCGCTCTCTCTCTTACGCTCTCTCTTACGCTCTCTCTTACGCTCTCTCTTACGCTCTCTCTTACGCTCTCTCTCTTACGCTCTCTCTCTTACGCTCTCTCTCTCTCTTACGCTCTCTCTCTCTCTTACGCTCTCTCTCTCTCTTACGCTCTCTCTCTCTTACGCTCTCTCTCTCTTACGCTCTCTCTCACGCTCTCACGCTCTCTCTCACGCTCTCTCTCACGCTCTCTCTCTCTTACGCTCTCTCTTACGCTCTCTCTCTTACGCTCTCTCTCTTACGCTCTCTTTCTTACGCTCTCTCTTACGCTCTCTCTCTCTTACGCTCTCTCTCTCTTACGCTCTCTCTTACGCTCTCTCTCACGCTCTCTCTCTCTTACGCTCTCTCTCTTACGCTCTCTCTCTTACGCTCTCTCTCTCTCTTACGCTCTCTCTCTCTCTTACGCTCTCTCTCTCTCTTACGCTCTCTCTCTCTCTTGCGCTCTCTCTCTCTTGCGCTCTCTCTCTCTCTTGCGCTCTCTCTCTCTCTTGCGCTCTCTCTCTCTCTTGCGCTCTCTCTCTCTCTTGCGCTCTCTCTCTCTCTTGCGCTCTCTCTCTCTCTTGCGCTCTCTCTCTCTTGCGCTCTCTCTCTCTTGCGCTCTCTCTTGCGCTCTCTCTTGCGCTCTCTCTTGCGCTCTCTCTCTCTTGCGCTCTCTCTCTCTTGCGCTCTCTCTCTCTCTTGCGCTCTCTCTCTCTCTTGCGCTCTCTCTCTCTCTTGCGCTCTCTCTCTCTTGCGCTCTCTCTCTCTCTTGCGCTCTCTCTCTCTCTTGCGCTCTCTCTCTCTCTTGCGCTCTCTCTCTCTCTTGCGCTCTCTCTCTCTCTTGCGCTCTCTCTCTCTCTTGCGCTCTCTCTCTCTTGCGCTCTCTCTCTCTCTTGCGCTCTCTCTCTCTCTTGCGCTCTCTCTCTCTTGCGCTCTCTCTCTCTCTTGCGCTCTCTCTCTCTCTCTTGCGCTCTCTCTCTCTCTTGCGCGCTCTCTCTCTCTTGCGCGCTCTCTCTTACGCTCTCTCTCTCTTACGCTCTCTCTCTCTTACGCTCTCTCTCTCTTACGCTCTCTCTCTCTTACGCTCTCTCTCTCTTACGCTCTCTCTCTCTTACGCTCTCTCTCTCTTACGCTCTCTCTCTTACGCTCTCTCTCTCTTACGCTCTCTCTCTTACGCTCTCTCTTACGCTCTCTCTTACGCTCTCTCTTACGCTCTCTCTCTCGCTCTCTCTCTCACGCTCTATCTCTCACGCTCTCTCTCTCACGCTCTCTCTCTCACGCTCTCTCTCTCACGCTCTCTCTCTCACGCTCTCTCTCTCACGCTCTCTCTCTCACGCTCTCTCTCTCACGCTCTCTCTCACGCTCTCTCTCTCTTACGCGCTCTCTCTCTTACGCTCTCTCTCTTACGCTCTCTCTCTTACGCTCTCTCTCTTACGCTCTCTCTCTTACGCTCTCTCTCTCTCTTGCGCTCTCTCTCTCTCTTGCGCTCTCTCTCTCTCTTGCGCTCTCTCTCTCTCTTGCGCTCTCTCTCTCTCTTGCGCTCTCTCTCTCTCTTGCGCTCTCTCTCTCTCTTGCGCTCTCTCTCTCTCTTGCGCTCTCTCTCTCTTGCGCTCTCTCTCTCTTGCGCTCTCTCTCTCTTGCGCTCTCTCTCTCTCTTGCGCTCTCTCTCTCTCTTGCGCTCTCTCTCTCTCTTGCGCTCTCTCTCTCTCTTGCGCTCTCTCTCTCTCTTGCGCTCTCTCTCTCTCTTGCGCTCTCTCTCTCTCTTGCGCTCTCTCTCTCTCTTGCGCTCTCTCTCTCTCTTGCGCTCTCTCTCTCTCTTGCGCTCTCTCTCTCTCTTGCGCTCTCTCTCTCTCTTGCGCTCTCTCTCTCTCTTGCGCTCTCTCTCTCTCTTGCGCTCTCTCTCTCTTGCGCTCTCTCTCTCTTGCGCTCTCTCTCTCTTGCGCTCGCTCTCTCTTGCGCGCTCTCTCTCTTGCGCTCTCTCTCTTGCGCTCTCTCTCTTACGCTCTCTCTCTCTTACGCTCTCTCTCTCTTACGCTCTCTCTCTCTCTTACGCTCTCTCTCTCTTACGCTCTCTCTCTACGCTCTCTCTTACGCTCTCTC
>NW_027442770.1:10000-80330 GCF_048569485.1 Anomaloglossus baeobatrachus
GGTCGGTGATTGATTCTGCTTTTCTTGTTTCCGCTTCTGTTCTCGGTCGGTGACTGATTCTGCTTTTCTTGTTTCCGCTTCTGTTCTCGGTCGGTGACTGATTCTGCTTTTCTTGTTTCCGCTTCTGTTCTCGGTCGGTGACTGATTCTGCTTTTCTTGTTTCCGCTTCTGTTCTCGGTCGGTGACTGATTCTGCTTTTCTTGTTTCCGCTTCTGTTCTCGGTCGGTGACTGATTCTGCTTTTCTTGTTTCCGCTTCTGTTCTCGGTCGGTGACTGATTCTGCTTTTCTTGTTTCCGCTTCTGTTCTCGGTCGGTGACTGATTCTGCTTTTCTTTTCCGCTTCTGTTCTCGGTCGGTGACTGATTCTGCTTTTCTTGTTTCCGCTTCTGTTCTCGGTCGGTGACTGATTCTGCTTTTCTTGTTTCCGCTTCTGTTCTCGGTCGGTGACTGATTCTGCTTTTCTTGTTTCCGCTTCTGTTCTCGGTCGGTGACTGATTCTGCTTTTCTTTTCCGCTTCTGTTCTCGGTCGGTGACTGATTCTGCTTTTCTTGTTTCCGCTTCTGTTCTCGGTCGGTGACTGATTCTGCTTTTCTTGTTTCCGCTTCTGTTCTCGGTCGGTGACTGATTCTGCTTTTCTTTTCCGCTTCTGTTCTCGGTCGGTGACTGATTCTGCTTTTCTTGTTTCCGCTTCTGTTCTCGGTCGGTGACTGATTCTGCTTTTCTATTCCTCTCAGGAGCGGCCACCGAAGAAGAGAAGGATCTGAGCAAAGTGGTGATGAAATATTGGGCCAACTTTGCCCGCAGCGGGTAAGACGTGAGCGGTGTATATTCCAGGAGAGGGGTGCGGAGGGGGGGCACTGTGCTGGTGGAAGGGTCCACTTCAGTCCTCACTCCCCCCCCCCCCCCTCCTCCCAGCCCATGTGACCCCATCGCTGCCCGTCCTCCAGTTCTGCGCTGAGGTTGATGTTTTCCCTCTTTCTCCCTCGCTGTCCCCAGTGACCCCAATGGGCCGGGCCTGGCGCACTGGCCGCAGTATGATGAGGAGGAAGATTACATGGAGATCAACCTGAGGCCGAGCGTCGCACAACAGCTGAAGGCGGGAAAGTATGACTTCTGGACCAGAGTGCTCCCCGCCAAGATGCAGGCGCACACCGAGCTGTAGCCACCGCCACGTCCGCTCCTGAAGAAGTTCTATAAGATGCACTGAACCCCCGGATCACCCCTGCTGACTGTTTCCACTGACCCTCCCTAGCGCTCCTGTCATGCAGGGGGGCAATTAATTATTGTACAGGTGACTGAACAAACCTGGTGTAACGATCTTACTAACTAAACTGCAGACCCCGAATAGCAGAGAACGGGGGGAGACTGCAGGTGAGCAGCAGAACAGTGAGTTCAGCTCTGGACTCTTCACATAGGATGTATAATGGGGGATAGTGACGCTCCGGCTCTAACACTCGTCCTGATCCTGTCCGTCTCGTGTGGCTCCCGGCTGAGGCCTGTATGGGTCAGGGTCTGCTGGGAGTTGTAGTTCCTGACGGTCACTGACCGGGGCCGTACTGTGAGAAGTAATTACCGCTGGACGTCCTTCATTAAATCACTCACCTGTTCTGTGTCTGCTCCACTCGCACCTTTCTTCTGACCTCCTGAGATCAGGCGTCCGGACCACCAGTCAGCCCCCCTCGCCGGATCCACAACGGTACACCAGAGCTGGGGGGGGGGCAGCACCATGGTATCAGACAGACCCCCCCCCCCCCCCCCCCCGTGAATGCAGCAGGGGTCCACACTCTCTCTTTTGTACTGTGATTAGTGGGGTCCAGGGGGTTGTGGGGGGGTGGGCTCCAGTGATCGCAGTTGTCATCCTGCTCCGCTTCCCAGTGCATGTAGCACCATTAATGCTTTATGGCCTTAGGATGCTGAGCAGAGATTACCGTCTAATGGTGGTGCGGTGAGAAACAAGCCCGCTGGCCCCGAACACTCCGCGCAGGGGCCCATCCCCACGAGCCCGCTGGCCCCGAACACTCCGCACAGGGGCCCATCCCCATGAGCCCGCTGGCTCCGAACACTCCGCACAGGGGCCCATCCCCACGAGCCCGCTGGCCCCAAACACTCCGCACAGGGGCCTATCCCCACGGGCCCGCTGGCCCCGAACACTCCGCACAGGGGCCCATCCCCACGAGCCCGCTGGCCCCGAACACTCCGCACAGGGGCCCATCCCCACGAGCCTGCTGGCCCCGAACACTCCGCACAGGGGCCCATCCCCACGAGCCCGCTGGCCCCGAACACTCCGCACAACGGCTCATCCCCACGAGCCCGCTGGCCCCGAACACTCTGCACAGGGGCCTATCCCCACGAGCCTGCTGCCCCCGAACACTCTGCACAGGGGCCCATCCCTGTGAGCTTGCTGGCCCCGAACACTCCGCACAGGGGCCGATCCCCACGAGCCCGCTGGCTCCGAACACTCCGCACAGGGGCCGATCCCCACGAGCCCGCTGGCTCCGAACACTCCGCACAGGGGCCGATCCCCACGAGCCCGCTGGCTCCGAACACTCCGCACAGGGGCCGATCCCCACGAGCCCGCTGCCTCCGAACACTCCGCACAGGGGCCGATCCCCACGAGCCTGCTGCCTCCGAACACTCCGCACAGGGGCCCATCCCCACGAGCCCGCTGCCCCTGAACACTGCACAGGGGCCCATCCCCGCAAGCCCGCAGCCCCCGAACACTCCGCACAGGGGCCCATCCCCACGAGCCCGCTGGCCCCGAACACTCCGCACAACGGCTCATCCCCACGAGCCCGCTGGCCCCGAACACTCTGCACAGGGGCCCATCCCCACGAGCCTGCTGCCCCCGAACACTCTGCACAGGGGCCCATCCCTGTGAGCTTGCTGGCCCCGAACACTCCGCACAGGGGCCGATCCCCACGAGCCCGCTGCCTCCGAACACTCCGCACAGGGGCCGATCCCCACGAGCCCGCTGCCTCCGAACACTCCGCACAGGGGCCCATCCCCACGAGCCCGCTGCCCCTGAACACTGCACAGGGGCCCATCCCCGCAAGCCCGCAGCCCCCGAACGCTCCGCACAGGGGCCCATCCCCGCGAGCCCGCAGCCCCCGAACACTCCGCACAGGTGCCCATCACCACGAGCCCGCTGCCCCCGAACACTCCGCACATCACTACCAGCCCGCTGCCCCTGAACACTCCGCACAGGGGCCCAAGCCCGCAGCCTCAGCACATCACCACGAGCCTGCTGTCCCCGAACACTCCGCACAGGGGCCCATCCCCACGAGCTTGCTACCCCCGAACACTCCGTACAGGGGCCCATCACCACCAGCCCGCTACCCCCGAACACGGGATCAGTAATGTAATGTATGTACACACAGTGACTGCACCAGCAGAATAGTGAGTGCAGCTCTGGAGTATAATACAGGGGGTAACTCAGGATCAGTAATGTATGTACACAGTGACTGCACCAGCAGAATAGTGAGTGCAGCTCTGGAGTATAATACAGGAGGTAACTCAGGATCAGTAATGTAATGTATGTACACAGTGACTGCCCCAGCAGAATAGTGAGTGCAGCTCTGGAGGATAATACAGGAGGTAACTCAGGATCAGTAATGTATGTACACAGTGACTGCACCAGCAGAATAGTGAGTGCAGCTCTGGAGTATAATACAGGAGGTGACTCAGGATCAGTAATGTAATGTATGTACACAGTGACTGCACCAGCAGAATAGTGAGTGCAGCTCTGGGGTATAATTCAGGAGGTAACTCGGGAGCAGTAATGTAATGTATGTACACAGTGACTGCACCAGCAGAATAGTGAGTGCAGCTCTGGAGTATAATACAGGAGGTAACTCAGGATCAGTAATGTAATGTACACAGTGACTGCACCAGCAGAATAGTGAGTGCAGCTCTGGAGGATAATACAGGAGGTAACTCAGGATCAGTAATGTATGTACACAGTGACTGCACCAGCAGAATAGTGAGTGCAGCTCTGGAGTATAATACAGGAGGTGACTCAGGATCAGTAATGTAATGTATGTACACAGTGACTGCACCAGCAGAATAGTGAGTGCAGCTCTGGAGTATAATACAGGAGGTAACTCAGGATCAGTAATGTATGTACACAGTGACTGCACCAGCAGAATAGTGAGTGGAGTGCAGCTCTGGAGTATAATACAGGAGGTAGCTCAGGATCAGTAATGTATGTACACAGTGACTGCACCAGCAGAATAGTGAGTGCAGCTCTGGAGTATAATACAGGAGGTGACTCAGGATCAGTAATGTAATGTATGTACACAGTGACTGCACCAGCAGAATAGTGAGTGCAGCTCTGGAGTATAATACAGGAGGTAACTCAGGATCAGTAATGTATGTACACAGTGACTGCACCAGCAGAATAGTGAGTGCAGCTCTGGAGTATAATACAGGAGGTAACTCAGGATCAGTAATGTATGTACACAGTGACTGCACCAGCAGAATAGTGAGTGCAGCTCTGGAGTATAATACAGGAGGTAACTCAGGATCAGTAATGTATGTACACAGTGACTGCACCAGCAGAATAGTGAGTGCAGCTCTGGAGGATAATACAGGAGGTAACTCAGGATCAGTAATGTATGTACACAGTGACTGCACCAGCAGAATAGTGAGTGCAGCTCTGGAGTATAATACAGGAGGTGACTCAGGATCAGTAATGTAATGTATGTACACAGTGACTGCACCAGCAGAATAGTGAGTGCAGCTCTGGAGTATAATACAGGAGGTAACTCAGGATCAGTAATGTATGTACACAGTGACTGCACCAGCAGAATAGTGAGTGCAGCTCTGGGGTATAATACAGGAGGTAATTGGATGCATTTTAGAATATATGCGTGTTGTGGGGTGAATGTTGGGGGTAGTGGTTGCTCTTGTCTCCAGCTCCTTGTGGTCTCTGACATACGGGGGGAGCTTTGTTGCTGCAGTCTGTGGGTAATGTAATGTGCGTCTGTCTGTAACCGGATTAGTGGAGGAGTATTTTGGGGGTACAGATGAACCCGCAGAGCTGAGATCCCGGCTCCTGGACTGTGTGATCTCTTGTCCTCCCACGAAGTTGTCACCGCACCCTGAAAAAAAAACACTCAATAAAGATCCTTCAGCTCCAAGTGATTTTAAAGAAAAGCTCCTACTGCAATGGTGTAACGCTGGGGTCCGGGCAGAGTCCGTGCCTCGGTGCCGCTGGGGTCCGGGCAGAGTCGGTGCCGCTGGGATCCGGGCAGAGTCGGCGCCTCGGTGCCGCTGGGGTCCGGGCAGAGTCGGTGCCGCTGGGGTCCGGGCAGAGTCGGTGCCGCTGGGGTCCGGGTAGAGTCGGTGCCTCGGCGCCGCTGGGGTCCGGGCAGAGTCGGCGCCGCTGGGGTCCGGGCAGAGTCGGCGCCGCTGGGGTCCGGGCAGAGTCGGCGCCGCTGGGGTCCGGGCAGAGTCGGCGCCGCTGGGGTGCGGGCAGAGTCGGCGCCGCTGGGGTCCGGGCAGAGTCGGCGCCGCTGGGGTCCGGGCAGAGTCGGCGCCGCTGGGGTCCGGGCAGAGTCGGCGCCGCTGGGGTCCGGGCAGAGTCGGCGCCGCTGGGGTGCGGGCAGAGTCGGTGCCGCTGGGGTCCGGGCAGAGTCGGTGCCGCTGGGGTCCGGGCAGAGTCGGAGCCGCTGGGGTCCGGGCAGAGTCGGAGCCGCTGGGGTCCGGGCAGAGTCGGCGCCTCGGTCTTGTTCGGTGCAGCCGCACATTTCGCTGTTGGAATAAGAGGTCATCCATTCGGGAGGCGCCGTCTTGTTCTGACTTTTCCTCGGCTGTGATGTTTTCTGTACACAAGAACCTGTTCTGTGATAAGGAGCGGCCGGTTACTCCTCGCCTCCAGGTTGTCGCCTCGAGCCTCGGCCCGGGGTGCGGCGTCCGACCTGGAGCATCCGGAGAGGTCACAGCTGATAGAGATTTATACAAAACTGCATACAACATTCACAGTGGAGGAAATAAGTATTGGATCCCTGCTGATCGTGTAAGTTTCCCACTGACACAGACATGAACATTCTGTAATTTTAGGTCACTTGTAACAGTGAGAGAATATCCAAAATAAAATCCAGAAAATCCCATTGTATAAATGTATTTGCATTTTGCAGAGAGTAATAAGTATTGGATCCCTCCGGCAGCAAGACTTAATACTTGGTGGTCGTCCCCTTGTTGGCCCCAGCAGTCAGGCGGTTTTTGTAGATGATGAGGTTTCATGTCGGGAGGATTTTGCTCCTCTCCTCTTTGCAGATCATCTGTCACTTAGTGACTCGGGGCTTCAGCTCCTCCATAGGTTTTCTATGGGATTCAGGTATGAAGACTGGCTAGGCCTTCTTCAGACGGGCCGGCTGCACGTGTGCCTTCAGACGGGCCGGCTGCACGTGGGCCTTCTTCAGACGGGCCGGCTGCACGTGTGCCTTCAGACGGGCCGGCTGCACGTGGGCCTTCTTCAGACGGGCCGGCTGCACGTGGGCCTTCTTCAGACGGGCCGGCTGCACGTGGGCCTTCTTCAGACGGGCCGGCTGCACGTGGGCCTTCTTCAGACGGGCCGGCTGCACGTGGGCCTTCTTCAGACGGGCCGGCTGCATGTGTGCCTTCAGACGGGCCGGCTGCACGTGGGCCTTCTTCAGACGGGCCGGCTGCACGTGGGCCTTCTTCAGACGGGCCGGCTGCACGTGGGCCTTCTTCAGACGGGCCGGCTGCACGTGGGCCTTCTTCAGACGGGCCGGCTGCACGTGGGCCTTCTTCAGATGGGCAGGCTGCACGTGGGCCTTCTTCAGACGGGCCGGCTGCACGTGGGCCTTCTTCAGACGGGCCGGCTGCACGTGGGCCTTCTTCAGACGGGCCGGCTGCACGTGGGCCTTCTTCAGACGGGCCGGCTGCACGTGGGCCTTCTTCAGACGGGCCGGCTGCACGTGGGCCTTCTTCAGACGGGCCGGCTGCACGTGAGCCTTCTTCAGACGGGCAGTCTGCACGTGGGCCTTCTTCAGACGGGCAGTCTGCACGTGGGCCTTCTTCAGACGGGCCGGCTGCACGTGGGCCTTCTTCAGACGGGCAGTCTGCACGTGGGCCTTCTTCAGACGGGCAGTCTGCACGTGGGCCTTCTTCAGACGGGCAGGCTGCACGTGGGCCTTCTTCAGACGGGCAGGCTGCACGTGGGCCTTCTTCAGACGGGCAGGCTGCACGTGGGCCTTCTTCAGACGGGCAGGCTGCACGTGGGCCTTCTTCAGACGGGCAGACTGCACGTGGGCCTTCTTCAGACGGGCAGACTGCACGTGGGCCTTCTTCAGATGGGCCGGCTGCATGTGGGCCTTCTTGAGCAGTGGGACTTGCAGGGACTGCAGCATTTTAAGCCATTACGGTGTAATGTGTTACCAGTGGTTTTCTTGGTGACAGTGGTCCCAGCTGCTTCCCGCTCAGTAACAAGTTCCCTCCTTGTAGTTTTCGGCTGATCTCTCACCTTCCTCATGATCCTGGAGACCACACGGGGTGAGATTTTGCCCCAGATCGATGGCGAGTGACACTCATTTTGTATTTATTATATTTTCTTACTATTGCACCAGCAGTTTCTCCTTCTCACCAGCGTCTTACATGTGGTTTTGTAGCTCATTCCAGCCTTGTGCAGGTCTATGGTCATCTCCATTCCAGGCTTGTGCAGGTCTATGGTCTTCTCCATTCCAGCCTTGTGCAGGTCTATGATCTTCTCCATTCCAGCCTTGTGCTGGTCTATGATCTTCTCCATTCCAGCCTTGTGCGGGTCTATGATCTTCTCCATTCCAGCCTTGTGCGGGTCTATGGTCATCTCCATTCCAGCCTTGTGCGGGTCTATGGTCTTCTCCATTCCAGCCTTGCGCGGGTCTATGGTCTTCTCCATTCCAGCCTTGCGCGGGTCTATGGTCTTCTCCATTCCAGCCTTGCGCGGGTCTATGGTCTTCTCCATTCCAGCCTTGCGCGGGTCTATGGTCTTCTCCATTCCAGCCTTGCGCGGGTCTATGGTCTTCTCCATTCCAGCCTTGCGCGGGTCTATGGTCTTCTCCATTCCAGCCTTGCGCGGGTCTATGGTCTTCTCCATTCCAGCCTTGCGCGGGTCTATGGTCTTCTCCATTCCAGCCTTGCGCGGGTCTATGGTCTTCTCCATTCCAGCCTTGTGCAGGTCTATGGTCTTGCCCCTGACACTCTGGCCGCCCATGTTGTAGAGGTTAGTCTGATTAATAGTGTGTGGACAGGAGGCTTTATACAGGGGACAATGGAAGAGCCGTCTGTAATGCAGGGAACGAGGGGATTAGGATCGGCTAATGTCTGTAGCCAGAACTCTTAATGGTTGGTCGGGATCCAATACTTATTTCTCTCTGCAAAATGCAAATTTATATAATTTATACAATATTTATACAATGTGATTTTCTGGATTTTATTTTGGATATTTATCTCTCACTGTTAAAATTAACCTAAAATTATAGACTGTTCATGTCTGTGTCAGTGGGAAAACTTAAATCAGCAGGGATCCAATACTTATTACTTCACTGTACTGCTTTAAAGAAAAGGGGTCAGACATAATATATAACAGCAGGCTGAGGGATACAATGTCAGTGTTACAGTACAGACTGACACGCGCTATACATTTATACATACAACAGGTCTGAGACTGGAAAAGTCTTGTTTTTTTTTTTACACATTTCGCTGCTTCGGTTTTAGCGCTGGAGAAATGTTGACTGTGTCCGGCCGCCGTGTCCTGGGAGGCTGTAGGAGGGGAAAAAGCGCAATAGGGTCTTACCCGGTATGAGGGTGGACAGACGAGACAAATACACTCACCTGGTGCGGGGGTGCCAGTCACAACCCCTATATTAGCTTGAGAGTGCCCGGAGGTTCAGCAGCAGCCCCGAAACAGATGTAACATATAAGCATAAAAAAGAAAACAAGTTTATGCCGCGCTAGAAACCACAGATGCTGCAGATGAAAAGATTCCGTTTATTTTACAGGTCTACACAATTCAGAGACATCTCCGTCTCCTTCCTCAGGAAAAAGAAATAATTTATTTTTATACTTATATGATTTTATACTTATATATTGTCCTGGGAAGGGCAGAGTCTGGAGGAATCGGGGGCAGAGTCTGGAGGAATCGGGGGCAGAGTCTGGGGGAATCGGGGGGCAGAAGTCTGGAGGAATCGGGGGCAGAGTCTGGAGGAATCGGGGGCAGAGTCTGGAGGAATCGGGGGCAGAGTCTGGAGGAATCGGGGGCAGAGTCTGGAGGAATCGGGGGCAGAGTCTGGAGGAATCGGGGGCAGAGTTTGGAGGAATCGGGGGCAGAAGTCTGGAGGAATCGGGGGCAGAAGTCTGGAGGAATTGAGGGAAGAAGTCTGGAGGAATCGGGGGCAGAGTCTGGAGGAATCGGGGGCAGAGTCTGGAGGAATCGGGGGCAGAGTCTGGAGGAATCGGGGGCAGAGTCTGGAGGAATCGGGGGCAGAGTTTGGAGGAATCGGGGGCAGAAGTCTGGAGGAATCGGGGGCAGAGTCTGGAGGAATCGGGGGCAGAAGTCTGGAGGAATCGGGGGCAGAGTCTGGAGGAATCGGGGGCAGAAGTGTGGAGGAATCGGGGGCAGAAGTGTGGAGGAATCGGGGGCAGAGTCTGGAGGAATCGGGGGCAGAAGTCTGGAGGAATCGGGGGCAGAAGTGTGGAGGAATCGGGGGCAGAGTCTGGAGGAATCGGGGGCAGAAGTGTGGCGGAATCGGGGGCAGAAGTGTGGAGGAATCGGGGGCAGAGTCTGGAGGAATCGGGGGCAAAAGTGTGGAGGAATCGGGGGCAGAAGTGTGGAGGAATCGGGGCAGAGGAGTGGAGGAATCGGGGGCAGAGGTGTGGAGGAATCGGGGGCAGAGTTTGGAGGAATCGGGGGGCAGAGTGTGGAGGAATCGGGGGGTAGAGTTTGGAGGAATTGGGGGGCAGAGTTTGGAGGAATCGGGGGGCAGAGTCTGGAGGAATCGGGGGCAGAGTCTGGAGGAATCGGGGGCAGAGTCTGGAGGAATCGGAAGCAGAGTCTGGAGGAATCGGGGGCAGAGTCTGGAGGAATCGGGGGTAGACTCTGGAGGAATCGGTGGCAGAGTCTGGAGGAATCGGGGGCAAAGTCTGGAGGAATCGGGGGCAGAAGTCTGGAGGAATCGGGGGCAGAAGTCTGGAGGAATCGGGGGCAGAGTCTGGAGGAATCGGGGGCAGAGTCTGGAGGAATCGGGGGCAGAGTCTGGAGGAATCGGGGGCAGAGTCTGGAGGAATCGGGGGCAGAAGTCTGGAGGAATCGGGGGCAGAGTCTGGAGGAATCGGGGGCAGAGTCTGGAGGAATCGGGGGCAGAGTCTGGAGGAATCGGGGGCAGAGTCTGGAGGAATCGAGGGCAGAGTCTTGAGGAATCGGGGGCAGAAGTCTGGAGGAATCGGGGGCAGAGTCTGGAGGAATCGGGGGCAGAGTCTGGAGGAATCGGGGGCAGAAGTGTGGAGGAATCGGGGGCAGAGTCTGGAGGAATCGGGGGCAGAAGTGTGGAGGAATCGGGGGCAGAAGTCTGGAGGAATCGGGGGCAGAAGTGTGGAGGAATCGGGGGCAGAAGTGTGGAGGAATCGGGAGCAGAAGTCTGGAGGAATCGGGGGCAGAAGTGTGGAGGAATCGGGGGCAGAGTCTGGAGGAATCGGGGGCAGAAGTGTGGCGGAATCGGGGGCAGAAGTGTGGCGGAATCGGGGGCAGAGTCTGGAGGAATCGGGGGCAGAGTCTGGAGGAATCGGGGGCAAAAGTGTGGAGGAATCGGGGGCAGAAGTGTGGAGGAATCGGGGCAGAGGAGTGGAGGAATCGGGGGCAGAGGTGTGGAGGAATCGGGGGCAGAGGTGTGGAGGAATCGGGGGGTAGAGTTTGGAGGAATCGGGGGTAGACTCTGGAGGAATCGGTGGCAGAGTCTGGAGGAATCGGGGGCAGAAGTCTGGAGGAATCGGGGGCAGAGTCTGGAGGAATCGGGGGCAGAAGTCTGGAGGAATCGGGGGCAGAAGTCTGGAGGAATCGGGGGCAGAGTCTGGAGGAATCGGGGGCAGAGTCTGGAGGAATCGGGGGCAGAGCTGGGAATATTTTGTCTTTACAGAAACTTCATGTATTTGTCAATAAATGTAACAACTTGTGGAATGTTTATATTATCAGTTTCCATAGAAACGCCAGTCTCAGCTGTATCCCATTAGCAGGTGCACGGGGTGTGCGGTGTGCGGTGTGTGGTGTGTGTGTGGTGTGTGTGTGTGTGTGTGTGTGTGTGTGTGTGGGGGGGGGGGGGGGTGTGTGTGTGGTGTGTGTGTGTGTGTGTGTGTGTGTGGGGGGGGGGTGTGTGTGGTGTGTGTGTGTGGTGTGTGTGGTGTGCGGTGTGTGGTGTGCGGTGTGTGGTGTGTGTGTGTGGTGTGTGTGGTGTGTGTGTGTGTGTGGGGGGGGGGGGGGGGTGTGTGTGTGTGGTGTGTGTGTGTGTGTGTGTGTGTGTGGGGGGGGGGGGGGTGTGTGTGTGGTGTGTGTGTGTGTGGTGTGTGTGGTGTGTGTGTGTGGTGTGTGTGGTGTGCGGTGTGTGGGTGTGCGGTGTGTGGTGTGTGTGTGTGTGGTGTGTGTGGTGTGTGTGGTGTGTGTGGTGTGTGTGGTGTGTGTGTGTGGTGTGTGTGGTGTGTGGTGTGTGGTGTGTGCGGTGTGCGTGTGGTGTGTGTGTGTGTGTGTGTGGTGTGTGTGGTGTGTGGTGTGTGTGGTGTGTGTGGTGTGTGGTGTGTGTGGTGTGTGTGGTGTGTGTGTGTGGTGTGTGCGGTGTGTGTGTGGTGTGTGGTGTGTGTGTGTGGTGTGTGTGGTGTGTGGTGTGTGTGGTGTGTGTGGTGTGTGTGTGTGTGTGTGTGGTGTGTGTGGTGTGTGGTGTGTGGTGTGTGGTGTGTGGTGTGTGTGGTGTGTGGTGTGTGGTGTGCGGTGTGCGGTGTGTGTGTGGTGTGTGTGGTGTGTGGTGTGTGTGGTGTGCTGTGTGTGGTGTGTGGTGTGTGTGGTGTGTGGTGTGTGTGCGGTGTGTGTGGGGGGGGGGATCCTTCCACAGCTGCAGCTCCGGCACATGTTCACCTGCACTCTGTCAGTAGTGAAGCCGCTGTCATGGTAACCACACACAATTGACACTGCCACCTGCCAATCAGAAGGCCAGCTGTAGCTCCGCCTCCATAGAAAGTCTCTGCTCAGAGCGGCCGCTCCTCAGTCCGGAGATCAGCAGAGACCACAACCACCATGAGCGGCGCTGTGCTGAGGGTCGTGGCGCTGTGCAGCCTGGGGCTGGGGGTCCTGGGGTCAGGTGAGCACAGCACAATCAGGGGGCACCAAACAGAAAAGGGCAGTCTACGGGTAGACCAAATATGCTCTGCGGGGTCCTCTCTCTCCCCTGTAGAGTGTAAGCTCTTATGGTCAGTGGGGTCCTCTCTCTCTCCTGTAGAGTGTAAGCTCTTATGGTCAGTGGGGTCCTCTCTCCTGTAGAGTGTAAGCTCTTATGGTCAGCGGGGTCCTCTCTCTCTCCTGTAGAGTGTAAGCTCTTATGGTCAGTGGGGTCCTCTCTCTCTCCTGTAGAGTGTAAGCTCTTATGGTCAGTGGGGTCCTCTCTCTCTCCTGTAGAGTGTAAGCTCTTATGGTCAGTGGGGTCCTCTCTCTCTCCTGTAGAGTGTCAGCTCTTATGGTCAGTGGGGTCTTCTCTCTCCTGTAGAGTGTAAGCTCTTATGGTCAGTGGGGTCCTCTCTCCTGTAGAGTGTAAGCTCTTATGGTCAGTGGGGTCCTCTTTCTCTCCTGTAGAGTGTAAGCTCTTCTGGTCAGTGGGGTCCTCTCTCTCTCCTGTAGAGTGTAAGCTCTTATGGTCAGTGGGGTCCTCTCTCTCTCCTGTAGAGTGTAAGCTCTTATGGTCAGTGGGGTCCTCTCTCTCTCCTGTAGAGTGTAAGCTCTTATGGTCAGTGGGGTCCTCTCTCTCCTGTAGAATGTAAGCTCTTATGGTCAGTGGGGTCCTCTCTCTCCTGTAGAATGTAAGCTCTTATGGTCAGTGGGGTCCTCTCTTTCCTGTAGAGTGTAAGCTCTTATGATCAGTGGGGTCCTCTCTCTCTCCTGTAGAGTGTGAGCTCTTATGGTCAGTGGGGTCCTCTCTCTCCTGTAGAATGTAAGCTCTTATGGTCAGTGGGGTCCTCTCTTTCCTGTAGAGTGTAAGCTCTTATGATCAGTGGGGTCCTCTCTCTCCTGTAGAGTGTGAGCTCTTATGGTCAGTGGGGTCCTCTCTCTCCTGTAGAGTGTGAGCTCTTATGGTCAGTGAGGTCCTCTCTCTCCTGTAGAGTGTAAGCTTTTATGGTCAGTGAGGTCCTCTCTCTCCTGTAGAGTGTAAGCTCTTATGGTCAGTGAGGTCCTCTCTCTCCTGTAGAATGTAAGCTCTTATGGTCAGCGGGGTCCTCTCTCTCCTGTAGAGTGTAAGCTCTTATGGTCAGCGGGGTCCTCTCTCTCCTGCAGAATGTAAGCTCTTATGGTCAGTGGGGTCCTCTCTTTCCTGTAGAGTGTAAGCTCTTATGGTCAGCGGGGTCCTCTCTCTCCTGTAGAGTGTAAGCTCTTATGGTCAGCGGGGTCCTCTCTCTCCTGTAGAGTGTAAGGTCTTATGGTCAGCGGGGTCCTCTCTCTCCTGTAGAGTGTAAGCTCTTATGGTCAGCGGGGTCCTCTCTCTCCTGTAGAGTGTAAGCTCTTATGGTCAGTGGGGTCCTCTCTCTCATGTAGAGTGTAAGCTCTTATGGTCAGTGGGGTCCTCTCTCTCCTGTAGAGTGTAAGGTCTTATGGTCAGCGGGGTCCTCTCTCTCCTGTAGAGTGTAAGCTCTTATGGTCAGTGGGGTCCTCTCTCTCATGTAGAGTGTAAGCTCTTATGGTCAGTGGGGTCTTCTCTCCCCTGTAGAGTGTAAGCTCTTGGGGTCAGCAAGGTGTTCAGTATGGTCATGGATTGGTGGTTTCTCTGGATGTACAGCTCTTGGGTATAGGTTGGTGCTATAGACATAAAGGTGCAGCAATGTCCCCGGGGCACAGATAACAGGCTGCTGACGTTGCGGTATCTCACAGGTATGTTACAAAGGTTGTTGATGTTCTCGGCAATCAGTGGATGATTATCGGCGCTCGCCCGTTAGGTCACATGATCTGTTTTTTTCCACTTTTTCTTCCATTCGCCACGTGCTCTGCAATCTTCAGTGTCTGCACTATTTGTCGGATACATTGTGTGCAGTGTTCTCTCCTCTATCACTATGTGCTGCAGAGTATCGGGCGTTCTCTGATACATTGTGTGCAGTGTTCTCTCCTCTATCACTATGTGCTGCAGAGTATCGGGCGTTCTCTCCTCTATCACTAAGTGCTGCAGAGTATCGGGTGTTCTCTGATACATTGTGTGCAGTGTTCTCTCCTCTATCACTATGTGCTGCAGAGTATCGGGTGTTCTCTGATACATTGTGTGCAGTGTTCCCTCCTCTATCACTATGTGCTGCAGAGTATCGGGTGTTCTCTGATACATTGTGTGCAGTGTTCTCTCCTCTATCACTATGTGCTGCAGAGTATCGGGTGTTCTCTGATACATTGTGTGCAGTGTCCTCTCCTCTATCACTATGTGCTGCAGAGTATCGGGTGTTCTCTGATACATTGTGTGCAGTGTTCCCTCCTCTATCACTATGTGCTGCAGAGTATCGGGCGTTCTCTGATATATTGTGTGCAGTGTTCTCTCCTCTATCACTATGTGCTGCAGAGTATCGGGCGTTCTCTGATACATTGTGTGCAGTGTTCTCTCCTCTATCACTATGTGCTGCAGAGTATCGGGCGTTCTCTGATATATTGTGTGCAGTGTTCTCTCCTCTATCACTATGTGCTGCAGAGTATCGGGCGTTCTCTGATACATTGTGTGCAGTGTTCTCTCCTCTATCACTATGTGCTGCAGAGTATCGGGCGTTCTCTGATACATTGTGTGCAGTGTTCTCTCCTCTATCACTATGTGCTGCAGAGTATCGGGCGTTCTCTGATACATTGTGTGCAGTGTTCTCTCCTCTATCACTATGTGCTGCAGAGTATCGGGCGTTCTCTGATACATTGTGTCCTGTGTTCTCTCCTCTATCACTATGTGCTGCAGAGTATCGGGCGTTCTCTGATACATTGTGTCCTGTGTTCTCTCCTCTATCACTATGTGCTGCAGAGTATCGGGTGTTCTCTGATACATTGTGTCCTGTGTTCTCTCCTCTATCACTATGTGCTGCAGAGTATCGGGCGTTCTCTGATACATTGTGTGCAGTGTTCTCTCCTCTATCACTATGTGCTGCAGAGTATCGGGTGTTGTCTGATACATTGTGTGCAGTGTTCTCTCCTCTATCACTATGTGCTGCAGAGTATCGGGTGTTCTCTGATACATTGTGTGCAGTGTTCTCTCCTCTATCACTATGTGCTGCAGAGTATCGGGTGTTCTCTGATACATTGTGTGCAGTGTTCTCTCCTCTATCACTATGTGCTGCAGAGTATCGGGTGTTCTCTGATACATTGTGTCCTGTGTTCTCTCCTCTATCACTATGTGCTGCAGAGTATCGGGTGTCCTCTGATACATTGTGTGCTGTGTTCTCTCCTCTATCACTATGTGCTGCAGAGTATCGGGCGTTCTCTGATACATTGTGTGCAGTGTTCCCTCCTCTATCACTATGTGCTGCAGAGTATCGGCTGTTCTCTGATACATTGTGTGCTGTGTTCTCTCCTCTATCACTATGTGCTGCAGAGTATCGGGTGTTCTCTGATACATTGTGTGCAGTGTCCTCTCCTCTATCACTATGTGCTGCAGAGTATCGGGCGTTCTCTGATACATTGTGTGCAGTGTTCTCTCCTCTGTCACTATGTGCTGCAGAGTATCGGCTGTTCTCTGATACATTGTGTGCTGTGTTCTCTCCTCTATCACTATGTGCTGCAGAGTATCGGGTGTTCTCTGATACATTGTGTGCAGTGTCCTCTCCTCTATCACTATGTGCTGCAGAGTATCGGGCGTTCTCTGATACATTGTGTGCAGTGTCCTCTCCTCTATCACTATGTGCTGCAGAGTATCGGGTGTTCTCTGATACATTGTGTGCAGTGTTCTCTCCTCTATCACTATGTGCTGCAGAGTATCGGGTGTTCTCTGATACATTGTGTGCAGTGTTCTCTCCTCTATCACTATGTGCTGCAGAGTATCGGGTGTTCTCTGATACATTGTGTGCAGTGTTCTCTTCTCTATCACTATGTGCTGCAGAGTATCGGGTGTTCTCTGATACATTGTGTGCAGTGTTCTCTCCTCTATCACTATGTGCTGCAGAGTATCGGGTGTTCTCTGATACATTGTGTGCAGTGTTCTCTCCTCTATCACTATGTTCTGCAGAGTATCGGGTGTTCTCTGATACATTGTGTGCAGTGTTCTCTCCTCTATCACTATGTGCTGCAGAGTATCGGGCGTTCTCTGATACATTGTGTGCTGTGTTCTCTCCTGTATCACTATGTGCTGCAGAGTATCGGGCGTTCTCTGATACATTGTGTGCTGTGTTCTCTCCTCTATCACTATGTGCTGCAGAGTATCGGGCGTTCTCTGATACATTGTGTGCAGTGTTCTCTCCTCTATCACTATGTGCTGCAGAGTATCGGGTGTTCTCTGATACATTGTGTGCAGTGTTCTCTCCTCTATCACTATGTGCTGCAGAGTATCGGGCGTTCTCTGATACATTGTGTGCAGTGTTCTCTCCTCTATCACTATGTGCTGCAGAGTATCGGCTGTTCTCTGATACATTGTGTGCAGTGTTCTCTCCTCTATCACTATGTGCTGCAGAGTATCGGGTGTTCTCTGATACATTGTGTGCAGTGTCCTCTCCTCTATCACTATGTGCTGCAGAGTATCGGGTGTTGTCTGATACATTGTGTGCAGTGTTCTCTCCTCTATCACTATGTGCTGCAGAGTATCGGGTGTTGTCTGATACATTGTGTGCAGTGTCCTCTCCTCTATCACTATGTGCTGCAGAGTATCGGGCGTTCTCTGATACATTGTGTGCAGTGTTCTCTCCTCTATCACTATGTGCTGCAGAGTATCGGGCGTTCTCTGATACATTGTGTGCAGTGTTCTCTCCTCTATCACAATGTGCTGCAGAGTATCGGGTGTTCTCTGATACATTGTGTGCAGTGTTCTCTCCTCTATCACTATGTGCTGCAGAGTATCGGGTGTTCTCTGATACATTGTGTGCAGTGTTCTCTCCTCTATCACTATGTGCTGCAGAGTATCGGGTGTTCTCTGATACATTGTGTGCAGTGTTCTCTCCTCTATCACTATGTGCTGCAGAGTATCGGGCGTTCTCTGATACATTGTGTGCAGTGTTCTCTCCTCTATCACTATGTGCTGCAGAGTATCGGGCGTTCTCTGATACATTGTGTGCAGTGTTCTCTCCTCTATCACTATGTGCTGCAGAGTATCGGGTGTTCTCTGATACATTGTGTGCAGTGTTCTCTCCTCTATCACTATGTGCTGCAGAGTATCGGGTGTTCTCTGATACATTGTGTGCAGTGTTCTCTCCTCTATCACTATGTGCTGCAGAGTATCGGGTGTTCTCTGATACATTGTGTGCAGTGTTCTCTCCTCTATCACTATGTGCTGCAGAGTATCGGGCGTTCTCTGATACATTGTGTGCAGTGTTCTCTCCTCTATCACTATGTGCTGCAGAGTATCGGGTGTTCTCTCCTCTATCACTATGTGCTGCAGAGTATCGGGTATTCTCTGATACATTGTGTGCAGTGTTCTCTCCTCTATCACTATGTGCTGCAGAGTATCGGGTGTTCTCTGATACATTGTGTGCAGTGTTCTCTCCTCTATCACTATGTGCTGCAGAGTATCGGGTGTTCTCTGATACATTGTGTGCAGTGTTCTCTCCTCTATCACTATGTGCTGCAGAGTATCGGGTGTTGTCTGATACATTGTGTGCAGTGTTCTCTCCTCTATCACTATGTGCTGCAGAGTATCGGGTGTTCTCTGATACATTGTGTGCAGTGTTCTCTCCTCTATCACTATGTGCTGCAGAGTATCGGGTGTTCTCTGATACATTGTGTGCAGTGTTCTCTCCTCTATCACTATGTGCTGCAGAGTATCGGGCGTCCTCTGATACATTGTGTCCAGTGTTCTCTCCTCTATCACTATGTGCTGCAGAGTATCGGGCGTTCTCTGATACATTGTGTGCAGTGTTCTCTCCTCTATCACTATGTGCTGCAGAGTATCGGGTGTTCTCTGATACATTGTGTGCAGTGTTCCCTCCTCTATCACTATGTGCTGCAGAGTATCGGGTGTTCTCTGATACATTGTGTGCAGTGTTCCCTCCTCTATCACTATGTGCTGCAGAGTATCGGGCGTTCTCTGATACATTGTGTGCTGTGTTCTCTCCTCTATCACTATGTGCTGCAGAGTATCGGGTGTTGTCTGATACATTGTGTGCAGTGTTCTCTCCTCTATCACTATGTGCTGCAGAGTATCGGGTGTTCTCTGATACATTGTGTGCAGTGTTCTCTCCTCTATCACTATGTGCTGCAGAGTATCGGGCGTTCTCTCCTTTATCACTATGTGCTGCAGAGTATCGGGTGTTCTCTGATACATTGTGTGCAGTGTTCTCTCCTCTATCACTATGTGCTGCAGAGTATCGGGCGTTCTCTGATACATTGTGTGCAGTGTTCCCTCCTCTATCACTATGTGCTGCAGAGTATCGGGCGTTCTCTGATACATTGTGTGCAGTGTTCTCTCCTCTATCACTATGTGCTGCAGAGTATCGGGCGTTCTCTGATACATTGTGTCCTGTGTTCCCTCCTCTATCACTTTGTGCTGCAGAGTATCGGGTGTTCTCTGATACATTGTGTGCAGTGTTCTCTCCTCTATCACTATGTGCTGCAGAGTATCGGGTGTTCTCTGATACATTGTGTGCTGTGTTCTCTCCTCTATCACTATGTGCTGCAGAGTATCGGGCGTTCTCTGATACATTGTGTGCAGTGTTCCCTCCTCTATCACTATGTGCTGCAGAGTATCGGCTGTTCTCTGATACATTGTGTGCTGTGTTCTCTCCTCTATCACTATGTGCTGCAGAGTATCGGGTGTTCTCTGATACATTGTGTGCAGTGTCCTCTCCTCTATCACTATGTGCTGCAGAGTATCGGGCGTTCTCTGATACATTGTGTGCAGTGTCCTCTCCTCTATCACTATGTGCTGCAGAGTATCGGGTGTTCTCTGATACATTGTGTGCAGTGTTCTCTCCTCTATCACTATGTGCTGCAGAGTATCGGGTGTTCTCTGATACATTGTGTGCAGTGTTCTCTCCTCTATCACTATGTTCTGCAGAGTATCGGGTGTTCTCTGATACATTGTGTGCAGTGTTCTCTCCTCTATCACTATGTGCTGCAGAGTATCGGCTGTTCTCTGATACATTGTGTGCAGTGTTCTCTCCTCTATCACTATGTGCTGCAGAGTATCGGGTGTTCTCTGATACATTGTGTGCAGTGTCCTCTCCTCTATCACTATGTGCTGCAGAGTATCGGGTGTTGTCTGATACATTGTGTGCAGTGTTCTCTCCTCTATCACTATGTGCTGCAGAGTATCGGGTGTTGTCTGATACATTGTGTGCAGTGTCCTCTCCTCTATCACTATGTGCTGCAGAGTATCGGGCGTTCTCTGATACATTGTGTGCAGTGTTCTCTCCTCTATCACTATGTGCTGCAGAGTATCGGGCGTTCTCTGATACATTGTGTGCAGTGTTCTCTCCTCTATCACTATGTGCTGCAGAGTATCGGGTGTTCTCTGATACATTGTGTGCAGTGTTCTCTCCTCTATCACTATGTGCTGCAGAGTATCGGGTGTTGTCTGATACATTGTGTGCAGTGTTCTCTCCTCTATCACTATGTGCTGCAGAGTATCGGGTGTTCTCTGATACATTGTGTGCAGTGTTCTCTCCTCTATCACTATGTGCTGCAGAGTATCGGGTGTTCTCTGATACATTGTGTGCAGTGTTCTCTCCTCTATCACTATGTGCTGCAGAGTATCGGGCGTTCTCTGATACATTGTGTGCAGTGTTCTCTCCTCTATCACTATGTGCTGCAGAGTATCGGGCGTTCTCTGATACATTGTGTGCAGTGTTCTCTCCTCTATCACTATGTGCTGCAGAGTATCGGGCGTTCTCTGATACATTGTGTGCAGTGTTCTCTCCTCTATCACTATGTGCTGCAGAGTATCGGGTGTTCTCTCCTCTATCACTATGTGCTGCAGAGTATCGGGTATTCTCTGATACATTGTGTGCAGTGTTCTCTCCTCTATCACTATGTGCTGCAGAGTATCGGGTGTTCTCTGATACATTGTGTGCAGTGTTCTCTCCTCTATCACTATGTGCTGCAGAGTATCGGGCGTTCTCTGATACATTGTGTGCAGTGTTCTCTTCTCTATCACTATGTGCTGCAGAGTATCGGGTGTTCTCTCCTCTATCACTATGTGCTGCAGAGTATCGGGTGTTGTCTGATACATTGTGTGCAGTGTTCTCTCCTCTATCACTATGTGCTGCAGAGTATCGGGTGTTCTCTGATACATTGTGTGCTGTGTTCTCTCCTCTATCACTATGTGCTGCAGAGTATCGGGCGTCCTCTGATACATTGTGTCCAGTGTTCTCTCCTCTATCACTATGTGCTGCAGAGTATCGGGCGTTCTCTGATACATTGTGTGCAGTGTTCTCTCCTCTATCACTATGTGCTGCAGAGTATCGGGTGTTCTCTGATACATTGTGTGCAGTGTTCCCTCCTCTATCACTATGTGCTGCAGAGTATCGGGCGTTCTCTGATACATTGTGTGCTGTGTTCTCTCCTCTATCACTATGTGCTGCAGAGTATCGGGTGTTGTCTGATACATTGTGTGCAGTGTTCTCTCCTCTATCACTATGTGCTGCAGAGTATCGGGTGTTCTCTGATACATTGTGTGCAGTGTTCTCTCCTCTATCACTATGTGCTGCAGAGTATCGGGCGTTCTCTCCTTTATCACTATGTGCTGCAGAGTATCGGGTGTTCTCTGATACATTGTGTGCAGTGTTCTCTCCTCTATCACTATGTGCTGCAGAGTATCGGGCGTTCTCTGATACATTGTGTGCAGTGTTCCCTCCTCTATCACTATGTGCTGCAGAGTATCGGGCGTTCTCTGATACATTGTGTGCAGTGTTCTCTCCTCTATCACTATGTGCTGCAGAGTATCGGGTGTTCTCTGATACATTGTGTGCAGTGTTCCCTCCTCTATCACTTTGTGCTGCAGAGTATCGGGTGTTCTCTGATACATTGTGTGCAGTGTTCTCTCCTCTATCACTATGTGCTGCAGAGTATCGGGCGTTCTCTGATACATTGTGTGCAGTGTTCCCTCCTCTATCACTATGTGCTGCAGAGTATCGGGCGTTCTCTGATACATTGTGTGCAGTGTTCTCTCCTCTATCACTATGTGCTGCAGAGTATCGGGCGTTCTCTGATACATTGTGTGCAGTGTTCCCTCCTCTATCACTATGTGCTGCAGAGTATCGGGTGTTCTCTGATACATTGTGTGCAGTGTTCTCTCCTCTATCACTATGTGCTGCAGAGTATCGGGCGTTCTCTGATACATTGTGTGCAGTGTTCCCTCCTCTATCACTTTGTGCTGCAGAGTATCGGGTGTTCTCTGATACATTGTGTGCAGTGTTCTCTCCTCTATCACTATGTGCTGCAGAGTATCGGGCGTTCTCTGATACATTGTGTGCAGTGTTCTCTCCTCTATCACTATGTGCTGCAGAGTATCGGGTGTTCTCTGATACATTGTGTGCAGTGTTCTCTCCTCTATCACTATGTGCTGCAGAGTATCGGGTGTTCTCTGATACATTGTGTGCAGTGTTCTCTCCTCTATCACTATGTGCTGCAGAGTATCGGGTGTTCTCTGATACATTGTGTGCAGTGTTCTCTCCTCTATCACTATGTGCTGCAGAGTATCGGGCGTTCTCTGATACATTGTGTGCAGTGTTCTCTCCTCTATCACTATGTGCTGCAGAGTATCGGGTGTTCTCTGATACATTGTGTGCAGTGTTCCCTCCTCTATCACTATGTGCTGCAGAGTATCGGGTGTTCTCTGATACATTGTGTGCAGTGTTCTCTCCTCTATCACTATGTGCTGCAGAGTATCGGGCGTTCTCTGATACATTGTGTGCAGTGTTCCCTCCTCTATCACTATGTGCTGCAGAGTATCGGGTGTTGTCTGATACATTGTGTGCAGTGTTCTCTCCTCTATCACTATGTGCTGCAGAGTATCGGGTGTTCTCTGATACATTGTGTGCAGTGTTCCCTCCTCTATCACTATGTGCTGCAGAGTATCGGGTGTTCTCTGATACATTGTGTGCAGTGTTCCCTCCTCTATCACTATGTGCTGCAGAGTATCGGGTATTCTCTGATACATTGTGTGCAGTGTTCTCTCCTCTATCACTATGTGCTGCAGAGTATCGGGTGTTCTCTGATACATTGTGTGCAGTGTTCTCTCCTCTATCACTATGTGCTGCAGAGTATCGGGCGTTCTCTGATACATTGTGTGCAGTGTTCTCTCCTCTATCACTATGTGCTGCAGAGTATCGGGTGTTGTCTGATACATTGTGTGCAGTGTTCTCTCCTCTATCACTATGTGCTGCAGAGTATCGGGCGTCCTCTGATACATTGTGTGCAGTGTTCTCTCCTCTATCACTATGTGCTGCAGAGTATCGGGTGTTCTCTGATACATTGTGTGCTGTGTTCTCTCCTCTATCACTATGTGCTGCAGAGTATCGGGCGTTCTCTGATACATTGTGTGCTGTGTTCTCTCCTCTATCACTATGTGCTGCAGAGTATCGGGCGTTCTCTCCTCTATCACTATGTGCTGCAGAGTATCGGGTGTTCTCTGATACATTGTGTGCTGTGTTCTCTCCTCTATCACTATGTGCTGCAGAGTATCGGGCGTTCTCTGATACATTGTGTGCAGTGTTCTCTCCTCTATCACTATGTGCTGCAGAGTATCGGGCGTTCTCTCCTCTATCACTATGTGCTGCAGAGTATCGGGTGTTCTCTGATACATTGTGTGCTGTGTTCTCTCCTCTATCACTATGTGCTGCAGAGTATCGGGTGTTCTCTGATACATTGTGTGCAGTGTTCTCTCCTCTATCACTATGTGCTGCAGAGTATCGGGTGTTCTCTGATACATTGTGTGCAGTGTTCTCTCCTCTATCACTATGTGCTGCAGAGTATCGGGCGTTCTCTGATACATTGTGTGCAGTGTTCTCTCCTCTATCACTATGTGCTGCAGAGTATCGGGTGTTCTCTGATACATTGTGTGCAGTGTTCTCTCCTCTATCACTATGTGCTGCAGAGTATCGGGCGTTCTCTGATACATTGTGTGCAGTGTTCTCTCCTCTATCACTATGTGCTGCAGAGTATCGGGCGTTCTCTGATACATTGTGTGCAGTGTTCTCTCCTCTATCACTTTGTGCTGCAGAGTATCGGGCGTTCTCTGATACATTGTGTGCAGTGTTCTCTCCTCTATCACTATGTGCTGCAGAGTATCGGGTGTCCTCTGATACATTGTGTGCAGTGTTCTCTCCTCTATCACTATGTGCTGCAGAGTATCGGGCGTTCTCTGATACATTGTGTGCAGTGTTCTCTCCTCTATCACTATGTGCTGCAGAGTATCGGGTGTCCTCTGATACATTGTGTGCAGTGTTCTCTCCTCTATCACTATGTGCTGCAGCGTATCGGGCGTTCTCTGATACATTGTGTGCAGTGTTCTCTCCTCTATCACTATGTGCTGCAGAGTATCGGGTGTTCTCTGATACATTGTGTGCAGTGTTCTCTCCTCTATCACTATGTGCTGCAGAGTATCGGGTGTTCTCTGATACATTGTGTGCAGTGTTCTCTCCTCTATCACTATGTGCTGCAGAGTATCGGGTGTTCTCTGATACATTGTGTGCAGTGTTCTCTCCTCTATCACTATGTGCTGCAGAGTATCGGGCGTTCTCTGATACATTGTGTGCAGTGTTCCCTCCTCTATCACTATGTGCTGCAGAGTATCGGGTGTTCTCTGATACATTGTGTGCAGTGTTCTCTCCTCTATCACTATGTGCTGCAGAGTATCGGGCGTTCTCTGATACATTGTGTGCAGTGTTCTCTCCTCTATCACTATGTGCTGCAGAGTATCGGGCGTTCTCTGATACATTGTGTGCAGTGTTCTCTCCTCTATCACTATGTGCTGCAGAGTATCGGGTGTTGTCGGATACATTGTGTGCAGTGTTCTCTCCTCTATCACTATGTGCTGCAGAGTATCGGGCGTCCTCTGATACATTGTGTGCAGTGTTCTCTCCTCTATCACTATGTGCTGCAGAGTATCGGGTGTTGTCGGATACATTGTGTGCAGTGTTCTCTCCTCTATCACTATGTGCTGCAGAGTATCGGGCGTCCTCTGATACATTGTGTGCAGTGTTCTCTCCTCTATCACTATGTGCTGCAGAGTATCGGGTGTTCTCTGATACATTGTGTGCAGTGTTCTCTCCTCTATCACTATGTGCTGCAGAGTATCGGGCGTTCTCTGATACATTGTGTGCTGTGTTCTCTCCTCTATCACTATGTGCTGCAGAGTATCGGGCGTTCTCTGATACATTGTGTGCTGTGTTCTCTCCTCTATCACTATGTGCTGCAGAGTATCGGGTATTCTCTGATACATTGTGTGCAGTGTCCTCTCCTCTATCACTATGTGCTGCAGAGTATCGGGCGTTCTCTGATACATTGTGTGCTGTGTTCTCTCCTCTATCACTATGTGCTGCAGAGTATCAGGTGTTCTCTGATACATTGTGTGCAGTGTTCTCTCCTCTATCACTATGTGCTGCAGAGTATCGGGTATTCTCTGATACATTGTGTGCAGTGTTCTCTCCTCTATCACTATGTGCTGCAGAGTATCAGGTGTTCTCTGATACATTGTGTGCAGTGTTCTCTCCTCTATCACTATGTGCTGCAGAGTATCGGGTGTTCTCTGATACATTGTGTGCAGTGTTCCCTCCTCTATCACTATGTGCTGCAGAGTATCGGGTGTTCTCTGATACATTGTGTGCAGTGTTCTCTCCTCTATCACTATGTGCTGCAGAGTATCGGGCGTTCTCTGATACATTGTGTGCAGTGTTCTCTCCTCTATCACTATGTGCTGCAGAGTATCGGGCGTTCTCTGATACATTGTGTGCAGTGTTCTCTCCTCTATCACTATGTGCTGCAGAGTATCGGGCGTCCTCTGATACATTGTGTGCAGTGTTCTCTCCTCTATCACTATGTGCTGCAGAGTATCGGGTGTTCTCTGATACATTGTGTGCAGTGTTCTCTCCTCTATCACTATGTTCTGCAGAGTATCGGGCGTTCTCTGATACATTGTGTCCTGTGTTCTCTCCTCTATCACTATGTGCTGCAGAGTATCGGGTGTTCTCTGATACATTGTGTGCTGTGTTCTCTCCTCTATCACTATGTGCTGCAGAGTATCGGGTGTTCTCTGATACATTGTGTGCAGTGTTCTCTCCTCTATCACTATGTGCTGCAGAGTATCGGGTGTTCTCTGATACATTGTGTGCAGTATCCTCTCCTCTATCACTATGTGCTGCAGAGTATCGGGTGTTCTCTGATACATTGTGTGCAGTGTTCTCTCCTCTATCACTATGTGCTGCAGAGTATCGGGTGTTCTCTGATACATTGTGTGCAGTGTTCTCTCCTCTATCACTATGTGCTGCAGAGTATCGGGCGTCCTCTGATACATTGTGTGCAGTGTTCTCTCCTCTATCACTATGTGCTGCAGAGTATCGGGTGTTCTCTGATACATTGTGTGCAGTGTTCTCTCCTCTATCACTATGTGCTGCAGAGTATCTGGCGTTCTCTGATACATTGTGTGCAGTGTTCTCTCCTCTATCACTATGTGCTGCAGAGTATCGGGCGTTCTCTGATACATTGTGTCCTGTGTTCTCTCCTCTATCACTATGTGCTGCAGAGTATCGGGTGTTCTCTGATACATTGTGTGCTGTGTTCTCTCCTCTATCACTATGTGCTGCAGAGTATCGGGTGTTCTCTGATACATTGTGTGCAGTGTTCTCTCCTCTATCACTATGTGCTGCAGAGTATCGGGTGTTCTCTGATACATTGTGTGCAGTATCCTCTCCTCTATCACTATGTGCTGCAGAGTATCGGGTGTTCTCTGATACATTGTGTGCAGTGTTCTCTCCTCTATCACTATGTGCTGCAGAGTATCGGGTGTTCTCTGATACATTGTGTGCAGTGTTCTCTCCTCTATCACTATGTGCTGCAGAGTATCGGGCGTCCTCTGATACATTGTGTGCAGTGTTCTCTCCTCTATCACTATGTGCTGCAGAGTATCGGGCGTTCTCTGATACATTGTGTGCAGTGTTCTCTCCTCTATCACTATCTGCTGCAGAGTATCGGGTGTTCTCTGATACATTGTGTGCAGTGTTCTCTCCTCTATCACTATGTGCTGCAGAGTATCGGGCGTTCTCTGATACATTGTGTGCAGTGTCCTCTCCTCTATCACTATGTGCTGCAGAGTATCGGGTGTTCTCTGATACATTGTGTGCTGTGTTCTCTCCTCTATCACTATGTGCTGCAGAGTATCGGGTGTTCTCTGATACATTGTGTCCTGTGTTCTCTCCTCTATCACTATGTGCTGCAGAGTATCGGGTGTTCTCTGATACATTGTGTGCAGTGTTCTCTCCTCTATCACTATGTACTGCAGAGTATCGGGTGTTCTCTGATACATTGTGTGCAGTGTTCTCTCCTCTATCACTATGTGCTGCAGAGTATCGGGTGTTCTCTGATACATTGTGTGCAGTATCCTCTCCTCTATCACTATGTGCTGCAGAGTATCGGGTGTTCTCTGATACATTGTGTGCTGTGTTCTCTCCTCTATCACTATCTGCTGCAGAGTATCGGGTGTTCTCTGATACATTGTGTGCAGTGTTCTCTCCTCTATCACTATGTGCTGCAGAGTATCGGGTGTTCTCTGATACATTGTGTGCTGTGTTCTCTCCTCTATCACTATGTGCTGCAGAGTATCGGGTGTTCTCTGATACATTGTGTGCAGTGTTCTCTCCTCTATCACTATGTGCTGCAGAGTATCGGGTGTTCTCTGATACATTGTGTGCAGTGTTCCCTCCTCTATCACTATGTGCTGCAGAGTATCGGGTGTTCTCTGATACATTGTGTGCAGTGTTCTCTCCTCTATCACTATGTGCTGCAGAGTATCGGGCGTCCTCTGATACATTGTGTGCAGTGTTCTCTCCTCTATCACTATGTGCTGCAGAGTATCGGGCGTTCTCTGATACATTGTGTGCTGTGTTCTCTCCTCTATCACTATGTGCTGCAGAGTATCGGGTGTTCTCTGATACATTGTGTGCAGTGTCCTCTCCTCTATCACTATGTGCTGCAGAGTATCGGGTGTTCTCTGATACATTGTGTGCTGTGTTCTCTCCTCTATCACTATGTGCTGCAGAGTATCGGGTGTTCTCTGATACATTGTGTGCAGTGTCCTCTCCTCTATCACTATGTGCTGCAGAGTATCGGGTGTTCTCTGATACATTGTGTGCAGTGTTCTCTCCTCTATCACTATGTGCTGCAGAGTATCGGGTGTTCTCTGATACATTGTGTGCAGTGTTCTCTCCTCTATCACTATGTGCTGCAGAGTATCGGGCGTTCTCTGATACATTGTGTGCAGTGTTCTCTCCTCTATCACTATGTGCTGCAGAGTATCGGGTGTTCTCTGATACATTGTGTGCAGTGTTCTCTCCTCTATCACTATGTGCTGCAGAGTATCGGGCGTCCTCTGATACATTGTGTGCAGTGTTCTCTCCTCTATCACTATGTGCTGCAGAGTATCGGGCGTTCTGTGATACATTGTGTGCAGTGTTCTCTCCTCTATCACTATGTGCTGCAGAGTATCGGGTGTTCTCTGATACATTGTGTGCAGTGTTCTCTCCTCTATCACTATGTTCTGCAGAGTATCGGGCGTTCTCTGATACATTGTGTGCAGTGTCCTCTCCTCTATCACTATGTGCTGCAGAGTATCGGGCGTTCTCTGATACATTGTGTGCAGTGTTCTCTCCTCTATCACTATGTGCTGCAGAGTATCGGGTGTTCTCTGATACATTGTGTGCAGTGTTCTCTCCTCTATCACTATGTGCTGCAGAGTATCGGGCGTTCTCTGATACATTGTGTCCTGTGTTCTCTCCTCTATCACTATGTGCTGCAGAGTATCGGGCGTTCTCTGATACATTGTGTGCAGTGTTCTCTCCTCTATCACTAAGTGCTGCAGAGTATCGGGTGTTCTCTGATACATTGTGTGCAGTGTTCTCTCCTCTATCACTATGTGCTGCAGAGTATCGGGCGTTCTCTGATACATTGTGTCCTGTGTTCTCTCCTCTATCACTATGTTCTGCAGAGTATCGGGTGTTCTCTGATACATTGTGTGCAGTGTTCTCTCCTCTATCAATATGTGCTGCAGAGTATCGGGCGTTCTCTGATACATTGTGTGCAGTGTTCTCTCCTCTATCACTATGTGCTGCAGAGTATCGGGTGTTCTCTGATACATTGTGTGCAGTGTTCTCTCCTCTATCACTATGTGCTGCAGAGTATCGGGCGTTCTCTGATACATTGTGTGCAGTGTTCTCTCCTCTATCACTATGTGCTGCAGAGTATCGGGCGTTCTCTGATACATTGTGTGCAGTGTTCTCTCCTCTATCACTATGTGCTGCAGAGTATCGGGCGTTCTCTGATACATTGTGTGCAGTGTTCTCTCCTCTATCACTATGTGCTGCAGAGTATCGGGTGTTCTCTGATACATTGTGTGCTGTGTTCTCTCCTCTATCACTATGTGCTGCAGAGTATCGGGCGTTCTCTGATACATTGTGTGCAGTGTTCTCTCCTCTATCACTATGTGCTGCAGAGTATCGGGCGTTCTCTGATACATTGTGTGCTGTGTTCTCTCCTCTATCACTATGTGCTGCAGAGTATCGGGCGTTCTCTGATACATTGTGTGCAGTGTTCTTTCCTTTATCACTATGTGCTGCAGAGTATCGGGTGTTGTCTGATACATTGTGTGCAGTGTTCTCTCCTCTATCACTATGTTCTGCAGAGTATCGGGCGTTCTCTGATACATTGTGTCCAGTGTTCTCTCCTCTATCACTATGTGCTGCAGAGTATCGGGTGTTCTCTGATACATTGTGTGCAGTGTTCTCTCCTCTATCACTATGTGCTGCAGAGTATCGGGTGTTGTCTGATACATTGTGTCCAGTGTTCTCTCCTCTATCACTATGTGCTGCAGAGTATCGGCTGTTCTCTGATACATTGTGTGCAGTGTTCTCTCCTCTATCACTATGTGCTGCAGAGTATCGGGTGTTCTCTGATACATTGTGTGCAGTGTTCTCTCCTCTATCACTATGTGCTGCAGAGTATCGGGTGTTGTCTGATACATTGTGTGCAGTGTTCCCTCCTCTATCACTATGTGCTGCAGAGTATCGGGCGTTCTCTGATACATTGTGTGCAGTGTTCTCTCCTCTATCACTATGTGCTGCAGAGTATCGGGTGTTCTCTGATACATTGTGTGCTGTGTTCTCTCCTCTATCACTATGTGCTGCAGAGTATCGGGCGTTCTCTGATACATTGTGTGCAGTGTTCTCTCCTCTATCACTATGTGCTGCAGAGTATCGGGTGTTCTCTGATACATTGTGTCCAGTGTTCTTTCCTTTATCACTATGTTCTGCAGAGTATCGGGTGTTCTCTGATACATTGTGTCCAGTGTTCTTTCCTTTATCACTATGTGCTGCAGAGTATCGGGTGTTCTCTGATACATTGTGTCCTGTGTTCTCTCCTCTATCACTATGTGCTGCAGAGTATCGGGCGTTCTCTGATACATTGTGTGCAGTGTTCTCTCCTCTATCACTATGTGCTGCAGAGTATCGGGTGTTCTCTGATACATTGTGTCCTGTGTTCTCTCCTCTATCACTATGTGCTGCAGAGTATCGGGTGTTCTCTGATACATTGTGTGCAGTGTTCTCTCCTCTATCACTATGTGCTGCAGAGTATCGGGCGTTCTCTGATACATTGTGTGCAGTGTCCTCTCCTCTATCACTATGTGCTGCAGAGTATCGGGTGTTCTCTGATACATTGTGTCCTGTGTTCTCTCCTCTATCACTATGTGCTGCAGAGTATCGGGTGTTCTCTGATACATTGTGTCCTGTGTTCTCTCCTCTATCACTATGTGCTGCAGAGTATCGGGTGTTCTCTGATACATTGTGTGCAGTGTCCTCTCCTCTATCACTATGTGCTGCAGAGTATCGGGTGTTCTCTGATACATTGTGTGCAGTGTTCTCTCCTCTATCACTATGTGCTGCAGAGTATCGGGCGTTCTCTGATACATTGTGTGCAGTGTCCTCTCCTCTATCACTATGTGCTGCAGAGTATCGGGTGTTCTCTGATACATTGTGTGCAGTGTTCTCTCCTCTATCACTATGTGCTGCAGAGTATCGGGTGTTCTCTGATACATTGTGTGCTGTGTTCTCTCCTCTATCACTATGTGCTGCAGAGTATCGGGTGTTCTCTGATACATTGTGTGCAGTGTCCTCTCCTCTATCACTATGTGCTGCAGAGTATCGGGTGTTCTCTGATACATTGTGTGCAGTGTTCTCTCCTCTATCACTATGTGCTGCAGAGTATCGGGTGTTCTCTGATACATTGTGTGCAGTGTTCTCTCCTCTATCACTATGTGCTGCAGAGTATCGGGCGTTCTCTGATACATTGTGTGCAGTGTCCTCTCCTCTATCACTATGTGCTGCAGAGTATCGGGTGTTCTCTGATACATTGTGTGCTGTGTTCTCTCCTCTATCACTATGTGCTGCAGAGTATCGGGCGTTCTCTCCTTTATCACTATGTGCTGCAGAGTATCGGGCGTTCTCTGATACATTGTGTGCAGTGTTCTCTCCTCTATCACTATGTGCTGCAGAGTATCTGGTGTTCTCTGATACATTGTGTGCTGTGTTCTCTCCTCTATCACTATGTGCTGCAGAGTATCGGGCGTTCTCTGATACATTGTGTGCTGTGTTCTCTCCTCTATCACTATGTGCTGCAGAGTATCGGGCGTTCTCTGATACATTGTGTGCAGTGTCCTCTCCTCTATCACTATGTGCTGCAGAGTATCGGGTGTTCTCTGATACATTGTGTCCTGTGTTCTCTCCTCTATCACTATGTGCTGCAGAGTATCGGGCGTTCTCTGATACATTGTGTGCAGTGTCCTCTCCTCTATCACTATGTGCTGCAGAGTATCGGGCGTTCTCTGATACATTGTGTGCTGTGTTCTCTCCTCTATCACTATGTGCTGCAGAGTATCGGGTGTTCTCTGATACATTGTGTCCTGTGTTCTCTCCTCTATCACTATGTGCTGCAGAGTATCGGGTGTTCTCTGATACATTGTGTGCAGTGTCCTCTCCTCTATCACTATGTGCTGCAGAGTATCGGGTATTCTCTGATACATTGTGTGCTGTGTTCTCTCCTCTATCACTATGTGCTGCAGAGTATCGGGTGTTCTCTGATACATTGTGTCCTGTGTTCTCTCCTCTATCACTATGTGCTGCAGAGTATCGGGTGTTCTCTGATACATTGTGTGCAGTGTCCTCTCCTCTATCACTATGTGCTGCAGAGTATCGGGTATTCTCTGATACATTGTGTGCTGTGTTCTCTCCTCTATCACTATGTGCTGCAGAGTATCGGGCGTTCTCTCCTCTATCACTATGTGCTGCAGAGTATCGGGTATTCTCTGATACATTGTGTCCAGTGTCCTCTCCTCTATCACTATGTGCTGCAGAGTATCGGGTATTCTCTGATACATTGTGTGCAGTGTTCTCTCCTCTATCACTATGTGCTGCAGAGTATCGGGTGTTCTCTGATACATTGTGTGCAGTGTTCTTTCCTTTATCACTATGTGCTGCAGAGTATCGGGCGTTCTCTCCTCTATCACTATGTGCTGCAGAGTATCGGGTATTCTCTGATACATTGTGTCCAGTGTTCTCTCCTCTATCACTATGTGCTGCAGAGTATCGGGCGTTCTCTGATACATTGTGTCCAGTGTTCTCTCCTCTATCACTATGTGCTGCAGAGTATCGGGTGTTCTCTGATACATTGTGTGCAGTGTTCTCTCCTCTATCACTATGTGCTGCAGAGTATCGGGTGTTCTCTGATACATTGTGTGTAGTGTTCTCTCCTCTATCACTATGTGCTGCAGAGTATCGGGTGTTCTCTGATACATTGTGTGCAGTGTTCTCTCCTCTATCACTATGTGCTGCAGAGTATCGGGCGTTCTCTGATACATTGTGTGCAGTGTTCTCTCCTCTATCACTATGTGCTGCAGAGTATCGGGTGTTCTCTGATACATTGTGTGCAGTGTTCTCTCCTCTATCACTATGTGCTGCAGAGTATCGGGCGTTCTCTGATACATTGTGTGCAGTGTTCTCTCCTCTATCACTATGTGCTGCAGAGTATCGGGTGTTCTCTGATACATTGTGTGCAGTGTTCTCTCCTCTATCACTATGTGCTGCAGAGTATCGGGCGTTCTCTGATACATTGTGTGCAGTGTTCTCTCCTCTATCACTATGTGCTGCAGAGTATCGGGCGTTCTCTGATACATTGTGTGCAGTGTTCTCTCCTCTATCACTATGTGCTGCAGAGTATCGGGCGTTCTCTGATACATTGTGTGCAGTGTTCTCTCCTCTATCACTATGTGCTGCAGAGTATCGGGCGTTCTCTGATACATTGTGTGCTGTGTTCTCTCCTCTATCACTATGTGCTGCAGAGTATCGGGCGTTCTCTGATACATTGTGTGCAGTGTTCTCTCCTCTATCACTATGTGCTGCAGAGTATCGGGCGTTCTCTCCTCTATCACTATGTGCTGCAGAGTATCGGGCGTTCTCTGATACATTGTGTGCTGTGTTCTCTCCTCTATCACTATGTGCTGCAGAGTATCGGGCGTTCTCTGATACATTGTGTGCAGTGTTCTCTCCTCTATCACTATGTGCTGCAGAGTATCGGGTGTTCTCTGATACATTGTGTCCTGTGTTCTCTCCTCTATCACTATGTGCTGCAGAGTATCGGGCGTTCTCTGATACATTGTGTGCAGTGTTCTCTCCTCTATCACTATGTGCTGCAGAGTATCGGGCGTTCTCTGATACATTGTGTGCAGTGTTCTCTCCTCTATCACTATGTGCTGCAGAGTATCGGGCGTTCTCTCCTCTATCACTATGTGCTGCAGAGTATCGGGCGTTCTCTGATACATTGTGTGCTGTGTTCTCTCCTCTATCACTATGTGCTGCAGAGTATCGGGCGTTCTCTGATACATTGTGTGCAGTGTTCTCTCCTCTATCACTATGTGCTGCAGAGTATCGGGTGTTCTCTGATACATTGTGTGCAGTGTTCTCTCCTCTATCACTATGTGCTGCAGAGTATCGGGCGTTCTCTGATACATTGTGTGCTGTGTTCTCTCCTCTATCACTATGTGCTGCAGAGTATCGGGCGTTCTCTGATACATTGTGTGCTGTGTTCTCTCCTCTATCACTATGTGCTGCAGAGTATCGGGTGTTCTCTGATACATTGTGTCCTGTGTTCTCTCCTCTATCACTATGTGCTGCAGAGTATCGGGCGTTCTCTCCTCTATCACTATGTGCTGCAGAGTATCGGGTGTTGTTTTGTCGGATACATTGTATCCAGTGTAGAGGACACCGCAGTTCTCCGCTCTTCTAATGTCCGGGTGCGGTTCTGTAGCCTGAGGTCACTGATTGTCAGCGGGATCTCTGTAGTGTTAGGCGTGGCGGTAACAGGATCGTCTGTATTGTCCCGCACGCGGTCATGTGACTGCAGTGGGTGAAGGAGCGGTGACCCTGTGGATAATAACCTGCTGTACATGAATGTCTTCTGGGGCGTGTTCACACCTTGCAGCCTGAGGTCTTGCAATGTGCGGAGACGCTTGTTCCTCCATCAGATGACGGCACAGATCCTGGTGTAAATGTGACCATTCCCAGATCACAGATCGCTGGCGATGGCTCCAGCAAGCAGGGAATGCTTACAAGATCCGGGCTGGACCGATGAAGGGTGTGAGCGCAGCTCTGAGGGACCGGAGCACATGACGTTCCTGCATTGTTGCATCCAGTAATCTGCTGTTCTTTGTGATTTTAGTAGAGGACGATCACCCTCAGGTGAAGACACAGTATGGGGAGCTGCGGGGGAAGACGCTGTCTGCAGAGGGAACAGACAGAACCGTCCATGCCTTCTATGGAGTCCCCTTCGCCAAACCTCCGGTGGGTCCATTGAGGTTTGCAGCCCCAGAACCTCCCACAGCATGGACCTCCGTGCGGGAGGCCTCCGACTACGCCCCGATGTAAGTGCACTTAGGAGTGGGTGCAGCAGAACTCCAAACCCAGTCATGCTGTATCCTATATTATGAAAAGAGGGGCGCTCCTGTGTAAACTCCTAAGAGACCAGTGGAGAAGTTTGGGGGTGCGCCGCAGTCCCCTGTGTGTTGCGCCGCAGTCCCTTGTGTGTGGCGCCGCAGTCCCCTGTGTGTGGCGCCGCAGTCCCCTGTGTGTTGCGCCGCAGTCCCCTGTGTGTTGCGCCGCAGTCCCCTGTGTGTGGCGCCGCAGTCCCCTGTGTGTGGCGCCGCAGTCCCCTGTGTGTGGCGCCGCAGTCCCCTGTGTGTGGCGCCGCAGTCCCCTGTGTGTGGCGCCGCAGTCCCCTGTGTGTGGCGCCGCAGTCCCCTGTGTGTTGCGCCGCAGTCCCCTGTGTGTTGCGCCGCAGTCCCCTGTGTGTTGCGCCGCAGTCCCCTGTGTGTGGCGCCGCAGTCCCCTGTGTGTGGCGCCGCAGTCCCCTGTGTGTGGCGCCGCAGTCCCCTGTGTGTGGCGCCGCAGTCCCCTGTGTGTGGCGCCGCAGTCCCCTGTGTGTGGCGCCGCAGTCCCCTGTGTGTTGCGCCGCAGTCCCCTGTGTGTTGCGCCGCAGTCCCCTGTGTGTTGCGCCGCAGTCCCCTGTGTGTTGCGCCGCAGTCCCCTGTGTGTTGCGCCGCAGTCCCCTGTGTGTGGCGCCGCAGTCCCCTGTGTGTGGCGCCGCAGTCCCCTGTGTGTGGCGCCGCAGTCCCCTGTGTGTGGCGCCGCAGTCCCCTGTGTGTTGCGCCGCAGTCCCCTGTGTGTTGCGCCGCAGTCCCCTGTGTGTTGCGCCGCAGTCCCCTGTGTGTGGCGCCGCAGGCACAGCACTGGAGCATGGTTGTACGGGTGACGGATCCTCTCCGTAGGTTGAGGTGGCTGCTGTCACCCGAGAGATCCGGAGTGCTGCTTACGGATCCTCCGGTGCTGAGGGCAGGGGGAGCGTCCTGCCGTCTGTAGCGCAGGCACAATTCATCTAAACGATTGTATCACTAGAATGAAGCATAATCTCAATAATCCGGCTAAATCTGATACAGATCCTATCACAGATTTCAGATCCAGTCTGATCACCACTTTTAATAACTCGTATACAACCATAAACAAAACTAGTCCAAAAGCATTGGCACATATCGGTAGATGACCCACCACTTACCGGCGCTGTGCACAGGCAACATAAAAATCTATTCGCCCCCAGGGACAAGTAACAATACACTAATCCCAGGCCTCACGGGGGTGTCCAGTGCGGTCACCCGAAAGGCATGTGGTGCTCTACACGGTGTGCAGAATTATTAGGCAAGTTGTATTTTAGAGGATTTTTTTATTATTGATCAACAACTATGTTCTCAATCACCCAAAAGACTCAGAAATATCAAAGCTTAATATTTTTGGCAGTTGGAGGGGTTAATATTTTTGGCAGTTGGAGAGGTCTTTAGATTCGGCTTCTTAGGAGGATCTGTTTGTGCAGGTGACTATTACTGTGCAGAATTATTAGGCAACTTAATAAAAACCAGATCTATTCCCATCTCACTTGTTTATTGTCACCAGGAAACCAATATAACTGCACAACATATAGAAATAAACATTCCTGACTGCAAAAACAAACCCAAAAAATGAGTGCCCAATATAGCCCCCTTTCTTTCTGATGACCCTCAGCAGCCACCATCCATAGATCCTGTCATTGCTTCATCTGTTTACCATCCACATTGCGTGCAGCAGCCACCGCAGCCCCCAGCCACCGCAGCCCCCAGCCACCGCAGCCCCCAGCCACCGCAGCCCCCAGCCACCGCAGCCCCCAGCCACCGCAGCCCCCAGCCACCGCAGCCTCCACAGCCTCTAGACTCCACAGCCTCTAGACTCCACAGCCTCTAGACTCCACAGCCTCTAGACTCCACAGCCTCTAGACTCCACAGCCTCTAGACTCCACAGCCTCTAGACTCCACAGCCTCTAGACGTGCACTGTTTTCCCTCCCTGTAGATCTCACATTTTATGAGGGACCACAGGTTCTCTATGGGGTTCAGATCAGGTGAACAAGGAGGCCACGTCATTATTTTTCATCTTTTAGACCTTTACTGGCCAGCCGCGCTGTGGAGTAGTTGGATGCATGTGATGGAGCATTGTCCTGCATGAAAATCATGGTTTTCTTGAACGATACCGACTTCTTCCTGTACCACTGCTTGAAGAAGTTGTCTTCCAGAAGCTGGCAGTAGGTCTGGGAGTTGAGCTTCCTCCATCCTCAACCCGGAAAGGTCCCACAAGTTGATCTTTGCTGATCCCAGCCCATACCAGTGCCCACCTCCACCTCGCTGGCGTCTGAGTCGAAGTGGAGCTCTCTGCCCTTTACTGATCCAGCCTCGGGCCCATCCATCTGCCCATCAAGAGTCACTCTCATTTCATTATCCATAAAACCTGTGAAGAATCAGTCTTCAGATATTTCTTGGCCCAGTCTTGAGGTTTTATCTCATGTTTCTTGGTCAGAGGTGGTGGTTTTCAGCCTTCCTTACCTTGGCCTGTCCCTGAGTATGGCACATCTTGTGCTTTTTGATGCTCCAGTAACGTTGCAGCTCTGAAATATGGACAAACCGGTGGCAAATGGCCTCTTGGCAGCTTCACGCTTGATTTTCCTCAATTTATGGGCAGTTATTTTGCGGCTTTTTTGCCCAGCACGCTTCTTGCCACCCTGTTGGCTATTTGCCATGAAACGCTTGATTGTTCGGTGATCACGCTTCAAAAGTTTGGCAATTTCAAGACTGCTGCGTCCCTCTGCAAGACATCGCACAATATGGACTTTTCAGAGCCCGTCACATCTCTCTTCTGACTCATTCTGCCAAAGGAAAGGAAGTTGCCTAATAATTGCGCACCCCTTATATAGGGTGTTGTGTCATTACACCGCACCCTCCTCATTACAGAGAGGCACAGCACCGGAGTTACTTCATTGGTAGTTGGCTCTCAGCCTATACAGCTTGGAGTAGGACGACATGTATAACAAGCATCATGTGATCACAATACTCATCTGCCTAATAATTCTGCACACAGGGTAGTATAGAACATGGGACAAAATTACACAAGAAACCTTCCCAATCAAGCAGCTTCTTAATTGTAACAGCTTGTATATCGTATATCTGCTGGAATGTAGCTGTGGCCTTCAATACGTGGACCGCACAGTGGACGCTATGAGGAATCTTCTGAAGAAACACAGGTCTAACATCAGGCAAGGGCTTTGTAACTGCAGCGTCTGCAAACACTTCGTCATGGAGCGTGGTGGGAGCCGCCGACCTTCCAGCTACTATTTTGGAGCAGCTCCTGAGCGCACCACGGGGAAGATCATTCACAAAAGCTACTGGACTTGTAAACTGACCATCCTTATTCCCGAAGGTCTCAATATCCGTATAGAAGCCAATTTATAAATATTTTAAGTAAAATAAAGATAAAATATCCAACAAATAAACTGTTATCACTTATTAGTCATATCGCTGTGTAGAGCCGCTCATTCGCAGTGCAGCAGTATTTACAATGTAAGAGTCTCACTAATTTAATTCCCCCTCTTACAATATATATAATATATATGGGTGTGCGCATGTTTTTTTTTTAAATATTATGTTCTTAATCTAAGCGATCATTTTAACATGTCATTTAGTGCATCTATTAATTTGTTAATTGTTCAATCTATAATATTGTAATGACCCTATCCCCCTCCCACACCCATTTGTTTATCTATATGGATGGAGTATCCATCCATTTATTGTATAGACACCTGAGGAGGGGGTCAGTCCATCCCAATAACACGTAGTATCCGACAATCCCCACTTTTTATTACTAATCAATTTCATCTTTAGCCACATTGCCACGGCCTTTCATGCTGATCAGCAGCGCACCCCATCCCACAATTTTTATTTTTTATTCTCAATATATCTATTTGTTACAGGTGTCTACAGGATTATCACGCGATGGAGCAGTTACTGGAGGCAGTGAAGGCCAAGTGTGATATACCCCCAGCATCGGAGGACTGTCTGTACCTAAACATATTCACACCTGCGGATCGAGTGAAGGGGGAGAAGCTGCCGGTATGTGTCACGTGTATGTGTCACGTGTGTATTGTGCGACTGACAATGCCATATAACCACGGCCATGTGTAAATGCAGAGTTCACAGCTTCCACTTATGTGGGCATGGAGGCCGTGCCCATGGCGGTCCCTTATCATTCTGATTTGGGATGAAGTCTGGAAATCTCATTCACACTGACCTTTGTTCCCAAGTAATGAACAGTTTCTGCTCCTTGCTCAGGTCATGGTGTTTATACATGGAGGTGCCCTGGTGATGGGGGGAGCCATGATGTTTGAGGGTTCTGCACTAGGTGCCCATGAAAACCTTGTAGTGGTCTCCATCCAGTACCGGCTGGGGCTCCTCGGCTTCTTGAGGTAATGTCTAGCGTGTCAGTGACTTGCATGCTCAGAGTTAGGCCATGGATGATAATGCCCCCCTCTGTTGCCCCCGATGTTTCCCTGTCGCAGCTCTGGAGATGACCGAGCTCCTGGGAACTATGGCTTCTTGGATCAGGTTGCAGCCCTCCAGTGGGTTCAGGAGAACATTGTGGATTTCGGAGGGGACCCCGACTCTGTGACGATATTTGGGGAGTCTGCGGGGGGGATCAGCATCTCAGCACTGGTGAGCGGTTGTGATCCTCTTACATGTGTTGGTCCTGTAAAATGGTGTGCTCTGATTGGGCGGTTGTCTTGTAGGTGAAGGTGAGGACCTGACATTTAACCCCTAACCTTCCTGCCTCCTGTGCGGTTCTTACTTTCAGGTGGCGTCTCCATTGGCCAAAGGCTTATTCCACAGAGCTATTGCGGAGAGTGGCGTAGCCTTAATGCCGGGTTTGGTGGCCAAGTCTAAAGAAGAAAGTGTGTTTTACAGCAATGTAAGTGTTAATTCCACCATAACATGATGTATTGTGCGGCTGATGCCCAGCGCCGTGTGGAGACGCGCAGAATGCTTGTGTGACGGGGTGGTCTGTGCAGCGTCCGGTGCAATCGGGGATTCACTGTCCAGCCGCGATCCATGTGCCACAACCATCGAGTGAAGGATGGTAAGAACCATGACTCTGCCGCCGGTCGGGCGCTCGTGGTGAGGGATCGGCGCTTACTCTGCTGCCATCTCCGGATCATCGCCACAACTCTGCTGGATTTTGTGAAGAGGGAAGGGGGTCTGCAGGGTCAAGGCCACTGATGGCTGGTGTGTGACGCCAGAGAGAACTAGCACGCGCAGCAATGGGAAAGCGATGCGGCCTTACTGCCATCAGACTGATCTCTCCCTGCAGATTGTGGCCAATATTTCGGGCTGCGCTGTGGACGCGCTGGTGGACTGTCTGAAGGCGAAATCTGGAGAAGAGATCCTGTCTCTGGTTCTGTCTATGGTACGGTCAGTGCAGTCACAGGGTCCAACCCCCGGCCCCCACCACACCCCGACACCCAGGACGGCAGGGAGCAATCACCACCTATGCCTACTTCACACTGATTTCCTATTGTCAGAAAGCGGTGCAGAATTATGAATACAGCTCCGCAGCTAAATAAAATGTATGACGTTATATACAGTACAGACCAAAGGTTTGGACAACACCCTCTGAGGACAGGAGGTGCAGTTGTGGGGCACCCTGGAGTGGAGGACAGGAGGTTCTGAACACTAACATTCTTTCCTTCTACAGTACAGACCAAAAGTTTGGACACACCTCCTCATTCAAAGAGTTTTCTTTATTTTCATGACTCTGAAAATTGTAGATTCACATTGAAGGCATCAAACTATGAATTATCACATGTGGAATGAAAGACTTAACAAACAAGTGTGACACAACTGACAATATGTCTTATATTCTAGGTTCTTCACAGTCGCCGCCTTTTGCTTTGATTCCTGCTTTGCACACTCTTGGCATTCTCTTGATGAGCTTCAGTCACCGGAAATGGTCTTCCACAGTCTTGAAGGAGTTCCCAGAGATGCTTAGCACTTGTTGGCCCTTTTGCCTTCACTCTGCGGTCCAGCTCACCCCAAACCATCTCGATTGGGTTCAGGTCTGGTGACTGTGGAGGCCAGGTCATCTGGTGTAGCCCCCATCAGTCTCCTTCTTAGTCACATAGCCCTTACACAGCCTGGAGGTGTGTTTGGGGTCATTGTCCTGTTGAAAAATAAATGATGGTCCAACTAAACGCAAACCGGATGGAATAGCAGGCCGCTGCAAGATGCTGTGGAGCCATGCTGGTTCTGTATGCCTTCCCCCAACGGTGTCACCAGCAAAGCCCCCCCTCCCCCATCACACCTCCTCCTCCATGCTTCACGGTGGGAACCAGGCATGTAGAGTCCATCCGTTCACCTTTTCTACAAAGACACGGTGGTTGGATCCAAAGATCTCAAATTTGGACTCATCAGAGCAAAGCACAGATTTCCACTGGTCTAATGTCCATTCCTTGTGGTCTCTTTTGCTTGTTGCCGGTCCTTAGCAATGGTTTCCTAGCAGCTATTTTACCATGAAGGCTGCTGCACAAAGCCTCCTCTTAACAGTTGTTCTAGAGATGTGTCTGCTGCTAGATCTGTGCGGCATTGACCTGGTCTCTAATCTGAGCTGCTGTTAACCTGCGATTTCTGAGGCTGGTGACTTGGATAAACTTATCCTCCGCAGCAGAGGCGTTTCTTGGTCTTCCTTTCCTGGGGTGGTCCTCATGTGAGCCAGTTTCTTTATAGCATTTGATGGTTTTTGCCACTGAACTTGGGGACACTTTCAAAGTTTTCCCAATTTTTCGGACTGCCTGACCTTCATTTCTTAATGTAATGATGGCCGCTCATTTTTCTTTACTTAGAATTTGTATTATGGCAAGAAAAAAGCAGCTAACAGTGTATTCAGTAGGACAATCGGCTGTATCCACCAGACTCTGCACAACACAACTGATGGGCCCAACCCCATTTATAAGGCAAGAAATCCCAATTATTAAACCTGACAGGGCACCTGACAGGGTGAAGTGAAGACCATTTCCGGTGACTACCTCCTGAAGCTCGCCAAGAGTGTGCAAAGCAGTAATCAAAGCAAAAGGGGGCGACTGTGAAGAACCTAGAATATAAGACAGATTGTCACTTGTGTCACACTTGTTTGTTAAGTATTTCACTCCACATGTGGCAATTCATAGTTCTGATGCCTTTAATGTGAATCTACAATTTTCAGACTCATGAAAATAAAGAAAACTCTTTGAATGAGGTGGTGTGTCCAAACTTTTGGTCTGTACTGTAGAAGGAAAGAATGTTATTATTCAGAACCTCCTGTCCTCCACTCCAGGGTGCCCCACGACTGCACCTCCTGTCCTCCGACCCAGTGAAATCCCACAACTTCACCACCTGTCCCTGTCTCCAGGACGCCCCACTACTTCACCTCCTGTCCTCCGATCCACTGCCTCCCACCCCACCACCCCATGACTGCACCTTATGTCCTCCCATCCAGTGCCTCCTAACACAACTGCATCTCCTGTACTCTGCTTCTTTCCCCCACTCTAGTAACACCTGCCCCCTACACCACCTGTTCTCCTCTCCAGTGAACCATCCCCCTCTGACTAAATCTCCTGTCCTCCGCTCCAGGACCTCTAACCCCCCACCACTACCCGACCTCCTTTCCCCCACTCTAATGACACCTAGGCCCCCTACCTCCTGTCCTCCGCTCCATTGGCCCCCTCAGGACCTCCCCTCCTGCTCTACGTTCCAGTGACAGTTGCACCTCCTGTACTCTTCTCCAGTGCCCCCCCCCCCCCCCCAGGACTGCACCTGATGTCCTTTGGTTCCTTGACCTTCCCCTCTCCAGCACTGCACCTCCTGTCCTCCCTCCACTGGCCCCCCACCTTTACACATCGGTCACTTTTACACACCTTGCAATTTTCCCCCCAAAGAGCTTGAGAATAAACCTATAGATGTCGTCTACGTACTGATGACGGCTTTGATGGAGCATCTTATTTCTCCTAAATGTCTTGGGGGTCCGCGGTGGGCTTCAGCTGCCACTTTTCTCCATCTGTAGAAACGAATGCCTCTGCCTGCGAGTGTTGATGGGACGTTCTTCCCTAAAGCCGCGGAACAGATAATGGCTGATAAAGAGGTGAACAGCGTTCCTTTCATGACGGGAGTCAACAACCAGGAATTTGGATGGATTCTCCCATTGGTAAGACTGGTCTGGGAGGAAGGGCCGGGGAGGAAAGGCCGAGCTGACCCCGATGAGCTTTGTGCTGGAAATCAGTCTTTCCCTCATTTTACCCTCAGGGGATGAACATCTCCGGATTACGAGAAGGAATGGAGAGAGGGGCGATGGAAGAAATACTGAAGAACTTCCCCATTCTGGTATGAGCGCTGCTAACAATCACTAAGGGTGGATTATGTGGCCCTTGTGCATGGGTGTAAGCTACAGGGTGGTGGCCACAACCATGATGTGCCCACCCCGTGATGGCTAAACCTCCTCCAGCTGCAACACCATCCTGATCCGGCCCATGGTGCCCACCACGTCCTGAAACCGCGTCCACCACAGCTCCACGTGTCTGTGACCTCCAGCAGCAGCAGAGGATGGCAGCCGTGGACAGTGATATTCTGGGGTTCTTGTGTATTTCAGGGGCCATTCAGCAGCGCCACCAGCCTCCTGATAGACGAGTACATTGGAGATGTGAGTGATCCTGCTGAGATCCGGGACCGTTTCATAGATCTGGTTGGTGATCTGATCTTTGTCATCCCAGCACTAAGAACGGCCAAGTACCACAGAGGTAGGATGCGCGAGATGCAGAATCTGCTCCGCATATGTGGTGTCTTGACGTTACAGGCATTGCTGCCCCCTCCCGGTGCTGGCGGGGGTCCGCACAACCTTCTGATCTCCAGTCTTATATTCCAGATTCCGGCCATCCCACCTACTTCTACGAGTTCCAGCACCGGCCGTCCTTCTTTGATGATTCCAAGCCAGACTATGTGAAGGCCGATCACGGGGATGAGGTGTTCTTCGTGATAGGGGGTCCTTTCTTGAAGGGCGATGTTCTGTTTACAGGTGACCCTGTTGTGAATACATTTTCCAGTTTGGGGCTCCCTCTTGTGGTCAGTGCTGGAGGTGCAGTTGATGTGTGGAATGAAAGCCACACACCTGTAGAGGACTGGCAATCTGGGTCAGATTGGGCTATTTAACTGAGTAGTTTTCTCTGGTTACTTGCCGGTGGTCAACTGCTCCTGTGTGTTAAGGACATTCTGAAACCAGCCCTGCTCACGGCCAGAACTCCTCTCAGATAAGTTGGTCTTTGTGTCTCTGCTGTTTGTTTTCCACTTTCTTGTTGCTTTCTCTGCTTCAATACTACTGCTTGATTCCTATTTTGTCTGTGTGGAGTTCTTGGTGGAATTGGATCATTCCCTGCTGGGACTGTCTGTATACTTAGCTCCATGATTCTGCTATGTGTTGTTTTTGACATGCTTGGTATTATTCAGTCCCTCATCTATATTAGTGTTTTTGGATCCCAGTAACATTTGAGTGCTGATACAGTGGGGGAGAGGTTGTGTGACCTCAGGATTTTTCCATATCAGAAGTGCTGGTATATATTAGGGTTTTTACGGCTGCAGACAGTTGCTCCTTCCTATCCTTTCCTATAAAGATAGTTTGGGCCTCACCTTTGCTGAAACTGTCTTTTCTAGCTTTGTATTGTGTTTTTCTATATCACTGTAGTCTTTACATGTGGGGGGCTATCTATATCTTTGGGGATTGCTCCGAGGCAGATTAGCTTTCTTATATTTCTATCTGTGAGATTTATTTAGTTCTCCTGCTTTGTCGAGGCGTCCAGGTCATCGTAGGCTCGTCCCTCTGCTAATTCTAGTTGTGTGTCAGGGTTAGGTCTGCAGTCCGTTAAGTTTCCAGCCACTCTGTTACTTTTTTGATGCTCCTCGGTCCCTGAATCATAACATGACCCCTTTATCTGCAGTGATACACGCGGGGTGCTGTTTATATACAGAGGCATATATAAATCAACCACTTTTCCATTGTGAAACACTGGGGTCTTTCTTACTTTGTGGTGCGGGGGAACACAGCGATACAGAATACAAAATATTAATACAAACCCCATTCCAAAAAAGTTGGGACACTGGCTAAAATGTACAGAAAATAAGAATGTGGTGATTTCTGAACTTCTCATCACCATATGGTCACACACAGAATATAGAACAAAATTCAGTTTAGATATTGATGAAAGCAACAAATCTGAGGAGAGTTAGGACTGAACGCTCAGTATTATGAAAAGCTGAAGTGAGAGAGGCAGAGTCTCCCAGGAGAAAGATGGTCAGAGGTCACCGATCTGTGAACAACTAAACATGGTGGGAGAAATGTAGAAAAAAATTAATATCCTCCATCTACAGCACATACAGTGAAGGAAATAAGTATTGGATCCCTGCTGATTGTGTAAGATTCCCACAGACACAGTCATGAACCGTCTATTATTTTATGTCACTTGTAACAGTGAGAGAATATCCAAAATGAAATCCAGAAAATCACATTGTATAAATTATATAAATGTATTTGCATTTTGCAGACAGAAATAAGTATTGGATCCCTCTGGCAAGGAAGACTTAATACTTGGTGGCCATCCCCTTGTTGGCCGCCCTACAGTCTGGCGGTTTTGTAGTTGGAGGTTTGATGTCAGGAGGATTTTGTTCCTCTCCTCTTTGCAGATCATCTCTTTCTGGCTGTCGCTCGGCGACTCCAGGGATTCAGCTCCTTCATACGTTTTCTATGGGATTCAGGTCTGGAGACCGGCTAGGCCACTCCATGACCCTAATGTGCTTCTTTTTGAGCCACTCCTTTGTTGCCTTGGGTGTATGTTTTGGGTCATTGTGGTGCTGGAAGACCCAGCCACGACCCATTTTTAATGTCCTGGCGGAGAGAAGGAGGTTGTAACTCAGGATTTTACGGTACATGGGTTCATCCATTGTCCCATTGAGGCGGTGAAGTACTCCTGTGCCCTTCGCAGAGAAACAACCCCAAAACATAATGTTTCCACCTCAATACTTGACAGTGGGGATGGTGTTGTTTGTCATAGGCAGCATTTCTCTTCCTCCAAACATGGCGAGTTAAGTTGATTACAAAGAGTTGAATTTTTGTCTCATCTGCCCCCAGCACCTTTTTCCCAATCCCTCTCAGAATCATCCAGGTGTCATTGGCAAACTTCAGACGGTCCGGCTGCACGTGGGCCTTCTTCAGACGGTCCGGCTGCACGTGGGCCTTCTTCAGACGGTCCGGCTGCACGTGGGCCTTCTTCAGACGGTCCGGCTGCACGTGGGCCTTCTTCAGACGGTCCGGCTGCACGTGGGCCTTCTTCAGACGGTCCGGCTGCACGTGGGCCTTCTTCAGACGGTCCGGCTGCACGTGGGCCTTCTTCAGACGGTCCGGCTGCACGTGGGCCTTCTTCAGACGGTCCGGCTGCACGTGGGCCTTCTTCAGACGGTCCGGCTGCACGTGGGCCTTCTTCAGACGGGCCGGCTGCACGTGGGCCTTCTTCAGACGGGCCGGCTGCACGTGGGCCTTCTTCAGACGGGCCGGCTGCACGTGGGCCTTCTTCAGACGGGCCGGCTGCACGTGGGCCTTCTTCAGACGGGCCGGCTGCACGTGGGTCGCCTTCTTACTATTGCACTAACAGTTGTCTCCTTCTCACCCAGCGTCTTACTTATGCTCTTGTAGCCTATTCTAGCCTTGCGTAGGTGTCACTGACGTCTCCCTGCTGTTTTGAGACCAGTGACAGCCTTAGGACTGGAGCCTTCCATCTCCATCTTGACTCCTCGTTTAAACGAGGTTTCCTTTCCTTTGGTGTCTCATGAGTTAATTTCAGGTTTTGTGTCCAGCAGCTCTGAGCAGGGCAGCTCAGCTGTAGCTGCTTTGGGTCTACGCCCGTTTAGGTTAAATGCTGGAGCCTTCCCAGCAGTCCTTGCTGCTGTTAGAGTCAGTTCTACTCTGGCCAGCCTGGTGGAAGGAGCTGCTGAGGTTTTGTCCTGTGCCCATCCACCTGCTGCTAAAGAATCCGTCTGCTATGATGTAGTTTGGTGTTTTGTATCCTTCTGTTTATTCCCTCGTCTATCTTTCCTTTCCCTCCATGTTTATTCGTGTAGGGGCGAGTCTAGTGTACTCGTTGGTCTACTCACTATATAGGGTGAGTTTAGGGCCAGCTGAGGGTCCAAGGTATCCTGCTCACTGACAGGTTGAAAGAACCTCTATAGGGACACTAGGGAGCTCAGGAGTCAGTCTGAGGTGAGTTCAGGAGGTATGCCTCACTGCTCTGCCTGGTGTCTGGGAGCTCTGTTTTATCATGGCCCTGGTGTTTCCCCCTTTTTGTGGAGTTTTTGGTAGTGCATCAGACGCCCGTTGGTCTGATCGTATGTGTCACGCGTTATATACGGACATCTCCTACTCCGTGTGTGACAGTAGGTCTATGATCTTCTCCATTCCAGCCTTGTGCAGGTCTATGATCTTCTGCATTCCAGCCTTGTGCAGGTCTATGGTCTTCTCCATTCCAGGCTTGTGCAGGTCTATGGTCTTCTCCATTCCAGGCTTGTGCAGGTCTATGGTCTTCTCCATTCCAGCCTTGTGCAGGTCTATGGTCTTCTCCATTCCAGCCTTGTGCAGGTCTATGATCTTCTGCATTCCAGCCTTGTGCAGGTCTATGATCTTCTCCATTCCAGCCTTGTGCAGGTCTATGATCTTCTCCATTCCAGCCTTGTGCAGGTCTATGGTCTTCTCCATTCCAGCCTTGTGCAGGTGTATGGTCTTCTCCATTCCAGCCTTGTGCAGGTCTATGGTCTTCTCCATTCCAGCCTTGTGCAGGTCTATGATCTTCTCCATTCCAGCCTTGTGCAGGTCTATGATCTTCTCCATTCCAGCCTTGTGCAGGTCTATGATCTTCTCCATTCCAGCCTTGTGCAGGTCTATGGTCTTCTACATTCCAGGCTTGTGCAGGTCTATGGTCTTCTCCATTCCAGCCTTGTGCAGGTCTATGGTCTTCTCCATTCCAGGCTTGTGCAGGTCTATGGTCTTCTCCATTCTAGCCTTGTGCAGGTCTATGGTCTTCTCCATTCCAGCCTTGTGCAGGTCTATGGTCTTCTCCATTCCAGCCTTGTGCAGGTCTATGATCTTCTGCATTCCAGCCTTGTGCAGGTCTATGATCTTCTGCATTCCAGCCTTGTGCAGGTCTATGATCTTCTGCATTCCAGCCTTGTGCAGGTCTATGGTCTTCTCCCTTCCAGCCTTGTGCAGGTGTATGGTCTTCTCCATTCCAGCCTTGTGCAGGTCTATGGTCTTCTCCATTCCAGCCTTGTGCAGGTCTATGGTCTTCTCCATTCCAGCCTTGTGCAGGTCTATGGTCTTCTCCATTCCAGCCTTGTGCAGGTCTATGGTCCTGCCCCTGACTCTCTGGTCGCCCATGTTGTAGAGGTTAGAGTCTGACAGATTAATGGAGTCTGTGGACTGGAGGCTTTTATACAGGGGACAATGGAAGAGCCGTCTGTAATGCAGGGAACGAGGGGATTAGGATCGGCTAATGTCTGTAGCCAGAACTCTTAATGGTTGGTCGGGATCCAATACTTATTTCTCTCTACAAAATGCAAATACATTGTATAAATTATTGCAATTTTTTGCCAAAAATCTCAAAATTTTTATAATAAGTACAGTTTGGAATGTTCAGTGCTGAAGTGCACATTTAGTGCTGGCTTTTTGTTTTTTCTTCATTGAATTGGTCGGTGGCTGACCCCCACCTTGCTATGCACCCCAATTTGGGATGTATTCCATCTGTCTAGATTTTGGCGGTTGGTGACTGTTCACATTAAGTCATCAGGCTTTGTCCACAGGCTATTTACTTCATGCAGCATTTGCTTGGACCTGTCCCGCCCACAGCCGTGACTCAGTCATGGGTACGGGATTGAAATAGACCAGGTGAGTGCTGCTGAGAGCAGTTCTACTATTCATATGTGAGGCCGTATGGCACATTTTATACAAATATTTTAGTGTAGGACTGCCTCTAATGAGATTTGCCGTGACGTGGCGAAGCAGCTCAAGAAATTGCAATTTTTTGCCAAAAATCTCAAAATTTTTATAATAAGTACAGTTTGGAATTTTTAGTGCTGAAGTGCACATTTAGTGCTGGCTTTTTGTTTTTTCTTCATTGTATAAATTATATATGTGATTTTCTGGATTTTATTTTGGATATTCTCTCACTGTTACAATTAACCTAAAATTACAGACTGTTCATGTCTGTGTCAGTGGGAAACTTACACGATCAGCAGGATCCAATACTTATTTGACTCAGTAGAACATCAAAAGCTTCAGAGACTGTGGAGAAGTCGATCTGCAGAGGCCGACGCTCAGTATTAGATGCTTGCGCTGCGCAATCCACACATACAAGAGAAGGCTCCATCATGTAAAGGGGAAGCCAAATATCAGCACAATCCAGAAACTGCCGCGTTCTCTGGACGGAACCAGAATGGGAACTGTTCTGTGGTCGGAAGAATCACAACATAGAATTCTTTATGGGAAGTCCGGAGGCCGAGTCCCACAGACTGAGGACCAGAGGGATCCTCCGGTGTGCGCTCTGTCGGGAGAGGGGACCCTCCGGTGTGCGCTCTGTCGGGAGAGGGGATCCTCCGGTGTGCGCTCTGTCGGGAGAGGGGACCCTCCGGTGTGCGCTCTGTCGGGAGAGGGGACCCTCCGGTGTGCGCTCTGTCGGGAGAGGGGACCCTCCGGTGTGCGCTCTGTCGGGAGAGGGGACCCTCCGGTGTGCGCTCTGTCGGGAGAGGGGACCCTCCGGTGTGCGCTCTGTCGGGAGAGGGGACCCTCCGGTGTGCGCTCTGTCGGGAGAGGGGACCCTCCGGTGTGCGCTCTGTCGGGAGAGGGGACCCTCCGGTGTGCGCTCTGTCGGGAGAGGGGACCCTCCGGTGTGCGCTCTGTCGGGAGAGGGGACCCTCCGGTGTGCGCTCTGTCGGGAGAGGGGACCCTCCGGTGTGCGCTCTGTCGGGAGAGGGGACCCTCCGGTGTGCGCTCTGTCGGGAGAGGGGACCCTCCGGTGTGCGCTCTGTCGGGAGAGGGGACCCTCCGGTGTGCGCTCTGTCGGGAGAGGGGACCCTCCGGTGTGCGCTCTGTCGGGAGAGGGGATCCTCCGGTGTGCGCTCTGTCGGGAGAGGGGATCCTCCGGTGCGCGCTCTGTCGGGAGAGGGGACCCTTCGGTGTGCGCTCTGTCGGGAGAGGGGACCCTCCGGTGTGCGCTCTGCGGGACCCTCCGGTGTGCGCTCTGCGGGACCCTCCGGTGTGCGCTCTGCGGGACCCTCCGGTGTGCGCTCTGCGGGATCCTCCGGTGTGCGCTCTGCGGGATCCTCCGGTGTGCGCTCTGCGGGATCCTCCGGTGTGCGCTCTGCGGGATCCTCCGGTGTGCGCTCTGCGGGATCCTCCGGTGTGCGCTCTGCGGGATCCTCCGGTGTGCGCTCTGCGGGATCCTCCGGTGTGCGCTCTGCGGGGAGGAGTGCTCCTCCGGCGTGTTGGCGCACAGTTCTGCCTCATATGTAGGGGGTCTTCAAAGCCTATGTCAGGGGCAGCTACACATGACGGGCGCCATCATGGCTGTGTGTTACATAGAGGAGATGGAACATTCGTTCCATCCAGACACTGTTTATTCCAGGGAGGTCCTTGTATATTTCAGTAAGAGAGTGGTAAATCACACTGCAGCCGTCATTCTACTTTCTGGCACAGAATATATATATATGTGTATATTCAGAGTTTTCCTACATGTTGGATTCTCTCTATCATTTCTTGTTTCCGCTTCTGTTCTCGGTCGGTGACTGATTCTGCTTTTCTTTTCCGCTTCTGTTCTCGGTCGGTGACTGATTCTGCTTTTCTTTTCCGCTTCTGTTCTCGGTCGGTGACTGATTCTGCTTTTCTTGTTTTCGCTTCTGTTCTCGGTCGGTGACTGATTCTGCTTTTCTTGTTTCCGCTTCTGTTCTCGGTCGGTGACTGATTCTGCTTTTCTTTTCCGCTTCTGTTCTCGGTCGGTGACTGATTCTGCTTTTCTTGTTTCCGCTTCTGTTCTCGGTCGGTGACTGATTCTGCTTTTCTTTTCCGCTTCTGTTCTCGGTCGGTGACTGATTCTGCTTTTCTTGTTTCCGCTTCTGTTCTCGGTCGGTGACTGATTCTGCTTTTCTTGTTTCCGCTTCTGTTCTCGGTCGGTGACTGATTCTGCTTTTCTTTTCCGCTTCTGTTCTCGGTCGGTGACTGATTCTGCTTTTCTTGTTTCCGCTTCTGTTCTCGGTCGGTGACTGATTCTGCTTTTCTTTTCCGCTTCTGTTCTCGGTCGGTGACTGATTCTGCTTTTCTTGTTTCCGCTTCTGTTCTCGGTCGGTGACTGATTCTGCTTTTCTTGTTTCCGCTTCTGTTCTCGGTCGGTGACTGATTCTGCTTTTCTTGTTTCCGCTTCTGTTCTCGGTCGGTGACTGATTCTGCTTTTCTTGTTTCCGCTTCTGTTCTCGGTCGGTGACTGATTCTGCTTTTCTTGTTTCCGCTTCTGTTCTCGGTCGGTGACTGATTCTGCTTTTCTTGTTTCCGCTTCTGTTCTCGGTCGGTGACTGATTCTGCTTTTCTATTCCTCTCAGGAGCGGCCACCGAAGAAGAGAAGGATCTGAGCAAAGTGGTGATGAAATATTGGGCCAACTTTGCCCGCAGCGGGTAAGACATGAGCGGTGTATATTCCAGGAGGGGGGTGCGGAGCTGGTGGTGGTGGGGGCGGAGTATGGGGTGCGGTGGTGGTGGTGAGGAGGGGTTATGGGGTGCGGTGGTGGTGGTGGGGGGGAGTATGGGGTGCGGTGTTGTGGGGGGGGGGAGTATGGGGTGCGGTGGTGGTGGTGGGGGGAGTATGGGGTGCGGTGTGGGGGGGGTTATGGGGTGTGGTGGTGGTGGTGGGGGGGGAGTAGGGGGTGCGGTGGGGGGGAAGAGTATGGGGTGCAGTTGAGGGAGGGTGGTGGGGGGGGTTGGGATGTGACCTCCACTTCAGTCTTCCCATTCCCCGACCCCTCACCAGCCATTCCCCCCCCCCCCTTCCTCCCAGCCCATGTGACCCCATCGCTGCCCGTCCTCCAGTTCTGCGCTGAGGTTGATGTTTTCCTCTTTCTCCCTCGCTGTCCCCAGTGACCCCAATGGGCCGGGCCTGGCGCACTGGCCGCAGTATGATGTGGAGGAAGATTACATGGAGATCAACCTGAGGCCGAGCGCCGCACAACAGCTGAAGGCGGGAAAGTATGACTTCTGGACCAGAGTGCTCCCCGCCAAGATGCAGGCGCACACCGAGCTGTAGCCACCGCCACGTCCGCTCCTGAAGAAGTTCTATAAGATGCACTGAGCCCCCGGATCCTCCCTGCTGACTGTTTCCACTGACCGCTTCTGTCATGCAGGGGGGCAATTACTTATTGTACCAGTGACTGAACAAACCTGGTGTAACGATCTTACTAACTAAACTGCAGACCCCCGAATAGCAGAGAACGGGGGGAGACTGCAGGTGAGCAGCAGAACAGTGAGTTCAGCTCTGAAGCCTATAGATGGATCTAGTGCTTGTATAATGGGGGATAATGACGCTCCTGCTCTAATACTCGTCCTCTAATCCTCGTGTGGCTCCCGGCTGAGGCCTGTATGGGTCGGGGTCTGCTGGGAGTTGTAGTTGCTGCTGGACGTCCTTCATTAAATCAGTGACCTGTTCTATGTCTGCTCCGTGTCCTGCAGTCACCGCTCGCACCCTCCTTCTGATCTGCTGACAGCCGGCGTCCGCACCACCAGTCACCCCCGGTGCCGCATACACAAGGTTACACCAGAGCCGACGGCAGCCCCTCGCACGAGGCCCAGAGCCCCAGTGACTGCAGCAGGGGTCCACACTCGCTTTCTTCTGTACTGGGATTAGTGGGTTCCGGGGAAGGGGGGGGGCTCCAGTGATCGCAGTGTCCTCCTGCCCCTCATCCCAGTGCGCCCCACAATTACTGCATTATGGCCTGAGGATGCGGAGCAGAGATTACCGTCTAATGGTGGTGCAGTGAGAGACGAGACGTGGCCCCCCAAACCCTCCGCACAGGGGCCCATCGCCACGAGCCCGCTGCCCCGAACCCTCCGCACAGGGGCCCATCGCCACGAGCCCGCTGCCCCCGAACACTCCGCACAGGGGCCCATCACCACAAGCCCGCTGCCCCCGAACACTCCGCACAGGGGCCCATCACCACGAGCCCGCTGCCCCCGAACACTCCGCACAGGGGCCCATCGCCACGAGCCCGCTGCCCCCGAACACTCCGCACAGGGGCCTATCACCACGAGCCCGCTGCCCCCGAACACTCCGCACAGGGGCCCATCACCACGAGCCCGCTGCCCCGAACCCTCCGCACAGGGGCCCATCGCCACGAGCCCGCTGCCCCCGAACCCTCCGCGCATCCCCACGAGCCCGCTGCCCCCGAACACGCTGCCCCCGAACACTCCGCACATCCCCACGAGCCCGCTGCCCCCGAACACTCCGCACATCCCCACGAGCCCGCTGCCCCCGAACACTCCGCACATCCCCACGAGCCCGCTGCCCCCGAACACTCCGCACATCCCTTAGAGCCCGCTGCCCCCGAACACTCTGCACAGGGGCCCATCCCCACGAGCCCGCTGCCCCCGAACACTCCGCACATCCCCACGAGCCCGCTGCCCCCGAACACTCCGCACATCCCCACGAGCCCGCTGCCCCCGAACACTCCGCACATCCCCAAGAGCCCTCTGCCCCCGAACACTCCGCACATCCCCACGAGCCCGCTGCCCCCGAACACTCCGCACATCCCCAAGAGCCCGCTGCCCCCGAACACTCCGCACATCCCCACGAGCCCGCTGCCCCTGAACACTCCGCACATCCACACGAGCCCGCTGCCCCCGAACACTCCGCACGAGCCCGCTGCCCCCGAACACTCCGCACATCCCCACGAGCCCGCTGCCCCCGAACACTCCGCACATCCCCACGAGCCCGCTGCCCCCGAACACTCCGCACATCCCCAAGAGCCCTCTGCCCCCGAACACTCCGCACATCCCCACGAGCCCGCTGCCCCCGAACACTCCGCACATCCCCAAGAGCCCGCTGCCCCCGAACACTCCGCACATCCCCACGAGCCCGCTGCCCCTGAACACTCCGCACATCCACACGAGCCCGCTGCCCCCGAACACTCCGCACGAGCCCGCTGCCCCCGAACACTCCGCACATCCCCACGAGCCCGCTGCCCCCGAACACTCCGCACATCCCCACGAGCCCGCTGCCCCCGAACACTCCGCACATCACCACCAGCCCGCTGCCCCCGAACACTCCGCCCATCCCCACGAGCCCGCTGCCCCCGAACACTCCGCCCATCCCCACGAGCCCGCTGCCCCCGAACACTCCGCACATCACCACCAGCCCGCTGCCCCCGAACACTCCGCACATCCCCACGAGCCCGCTGCCCCCGAACACTCCGCCCATCACCACCAGCCCGCTGCCTCCGAACACTCCGCACATCACCACCAGCCCGCTGCCCCCGAACACTCCGCACATCACCACCAGCCCGCTGCCCCCGAACACTCCGCACAGGTGCCTGATTCCCTCCGAACACTCTGCTCAGGGGCCTATCAGCAAGAGTCAGCAAGGGGGATCAGTAATGTAATGTATGTACACAGTGACTGCACCAGCAGAATAGTGAGTGCAGCTCTGGAGTATAATACAGGAGGTAACTCAGGATCAGTAATGTAATGTATGTACACAGTGACTGCACCAGCAGAATAGTGAGTGCAGCTCTGGAGTATAATACAGGAGGTAACTCAGGATCAGTAATGTATGTACACAGTGACTGCACCAGCAGAATAGTGAGTGCAGCTCTGGAGTATAATACAGGAGGTAACTCAGGATCAGTAATGTAATGTATGTACACTGTGACTGCACCAGCAGAATAGTGAGTGCAGCTCTGCAGTATAATACAGGAGGTAGCTGTGGATCAGTAATGTATGTACACAGTGACTGCACCAGCAGAATAGTGAGTGCAGCTCTGGAGTATAATACAGGAGGTAACTCAGGATCAGTAATGTAATGTATGTACACTGTGACTGCACCAGCAGAATAGTGAGTGCAGCTCTAGAGTATAATACAGAAGGTAACTCAGGATCAGTAATGTAATGTACACAGTGACTACACCAGCAGAATAGTGAGTGCAGCTCTGGAGTATAATACAGGAGGTAACTCAGGATCAGTAATGTATGTACACAGTGACTGCACCAGCAGAATAGTGAGTGCAGATCTGGAGTATAATGCAGGAGGTAACCAGATGCATTTTAGAATCCATCAACTAACCTATCAATCAATGTCAATGGCTGCTCCAAAAGTTTGGACACACCTTCTCTAGAACAACTGTTAAGAGGAGACTTTGTGCAGCAGCCTTCATGGTAAAATAGCTGCTAGGAAACCTCTGCTAAGGACCGGCAACAAGCAGAAGAGAACACAAGGAATGGACATTAGACCGGTGGAAATCTGTGCTTTGCTCTGATGAGTCCAAATTTGAGATCTTTGGATGCAACCACCGTGTCTTTGTAGAAAAGGTGAACGGATGGACTCTACATGGCTGGTTCCCACCGTGAAGCATGGAGGAGGAGGTGTGATGGGGGAGGGGGGGCTTTGCTGGTTCCCACCGTGAAGCATGGAGGAGGAGGTGTGATGGGGTGGGGGGGGCTTTGCTAGTGACACTGTTGGGGATTTATTCAGAATTGAAGGCATACAGAACCAGCATGGCTACCACAGCATCTTGCAGGGGCATGATATTCCATTGACGCCTGAGTACGGGCCGAGTCCGCAGCTCAGTGACGCCGGAGTACGGGCCGGGTCGGCAGCTCAGTGACGCCGGAGTACGGGCCGAGTCCGCAGCTCAGTGACGCCGGAGTACGGGCCGAGTCCGCAGCTCAGTGACGCCGGAGTACGGGCCGAGTCCGCAGCTCAGTGACGCCGGAGTACGGGCCGGGTCGGCAGCTCAGTGACGCCGGAGTACGGGCCGGGTCGGCAGCTCAGTGACGCTGGAGTGCGGGCCGAGTCCGCAGCTCAGTGACGCTGGAGTGCGGGCCGAGTCCGCAGCTCAGTGACGCTGGAGTGCGGGCCGAGTCCGCAGCTCAGTGACGCCGGAGTACGGGCCGAGTCGGCAGCTCAGTGACGCCGGAGTACGGGCCGAGTCGGCAGCTCAGTGACGCCGGAGTACGGGCCGAGTCGGCAGCTCAGTGACGCCGGAGTACGGGCCGAGTCGGCAGCTCAGTGACGCCGGAGTACGGGCCGAGTCGGCAGCTCAGTGACGCCGGAGTACGGGCCGAGTCGGCAGCTCAGTGACGCCGGAGTACGGGCCGAGTCGGCAGCTCAGTGACGCCGGAGTACGGGCCGAGTCGGCAGCTCAGTGACGCCGGAGTACGGGCCGAGTCGGCAGCTCAGTGACGCCGGAGTACGGGCCGAGTCGGCAGCTCAGTGACGCCGGAGTACGGGCCGAGTCGGCAGCTCAGTGACGCCGGAGTACGGGCCGAGTCGGCAGCTCAGTGACGCCGGAGTACGGGCCGAGTCGGCAGCTCAGTGACGCCGGAGTACGGGCCGAGTCGGCAGCTCAGTGACGCCGGAGTACGGGCCGAGTCGGCAGCTCAGTGACGCCGGAGTACGGGCCGGGTCGGCAGCTCAGTGACGCCGGAGTACGGGCCGGGTCGGCAGCTCAGTGACGCCGGAGTACGGGCCGGGTCGACAGCTCAGTGACGCCGGAGTACGGGCCGGGTCGGCAGCTCAGTGACGCCGGAGTACGGGCCGGGTCGGCAGCTCAGTGACGCCGGAGTACGGGCCGAGTCCGCAGCTCAGTGACGCCGGAGTACGGGCCGAGTCGGCAGCTCAGTGACGCCGGAGTACGGGCCGAGTCGGCAGCTTAGTGACGCCGGAGTACGGGCCGAGTCGGCAGCTCAGTGACGCCGGAGTACGGGCGAGTCCGAGCCTCGGTCTTGTTCGGTGCAGCCGCACCTTTCAGCCGTGCGTGGGATCTGTGGGGTCAGAGGTCATCCATTCGGGAGGCGCCGTCTTCTTCTGACTTTTCCTCGGCTGTGATGTTTTCTGTACACAAGAACCTGTTCTGTGATAAGGAGCGGTCGGTTACTCCTCGCCTCCAGGTTGTCGCCTCGAGCCTCGGCCCGGGGTGCGGCGTCCAACCTGAAGCATCCGGAGAGGTCACAGCTGATAGAGATTTATACAAAACTGCAGAAAAGGGTCGGAAATAACAATCTATAAGCACAGGCTGTGTGTGACACTGAGGAATACAATGTCACTGTTACTACAAACTGACACAACTGTCCTGAAAAAATGTTGTTTTTTACACATTTCGCTGCTTCGATTTTAGTGCTGGAAAAAGTGTTGACCAGGACAAGTGTCTGATGTCTGTGTCCTGCCGCCTTCTCCTGGGAAGGGCAGAGTCTGGAGGAATCGGGGGCAGAGTCTGGAGGAATCGGGGGCAGAGTCTGGAGGAATCGGGGGCAGAAGTGTGGAGGAATCGGGGGCAGAAGTGTGGAGGAATCGGGGGCAGAGTCTGGAGGAATCGGGGGCAGAAGTGTGGAGGAATCGGAGGCAGAGTCTGGAGGAATCGGGGGCAGAAGTCTGGAGGAATCTGGGGCAGAAGTGTGGAGGAATCTGGGGCAGAAGTGTGGAGGAATCTGGGGCAGAAGTGTGGAGGAATCGGGGGGTAGAGTCTGGAGGAATCGGGGGCAGAGTCTGGAGGAATCGGGGGCAGAGTCTGGAGGAATCGGGGGCAGAAGTCTGGAGGAATCTGGGGCAGAAGTGTGGAGGAATCTGGGGCAGAAGTGTGGAGGAATCGGGGGGCAGAGTCTGGAGGAATCGGGGGCAGAGTCTGGAGGAATCTGGGGCAGAAGTGTGGAGGAATCTGGGGCAGAAGTGTGGAGGAATCTGGGGCAGAAGTGTGGAGGAATCGGGGGGCAGAGTCTGGAGGAATCGGGGGGCAGAGTCTGGAGAAATCGGGGGGCAGAGTCTGGAGGAATCGGGGGGCAGAGTCTGGAGGAATCGGGGGGCAGAGTCTGGAGGAATCGGGGGGCAGAGTCTGGAGGAATCGGGGGGCAGAGTCTGGAGGAATCGGGGGGCAGAGTCTGGAATAATTGGGGTAGAAGTCTGGAGGAATCGGGGGCAGAGTCTGGAGGAATCGGGGGCAGAGTCTGGAGGAATTGGGGGGTAGAGTCTGGAGGAATCGGGGGCAGAAGTCTGGAGGAATCGGGGGCAGAAGTGTGGAGGAATCGGGGGCAGAGTCTGGAGGAATCGGGGGCAGAAGTGTGGAGGAATCGGAGGCAGAGTCTGGAGGAATCGGGGGCAGAGTCTGGAGGAATCGGGGGCAGAAGTGTGGAGGAATCGGGGGCAGAGTCTGGAGGAATCGGGGGCAGAAGTGTGGAGGAATCGGAGGCAGAGTCTGGAGGAATCGGGGGCAGAGTCTGGAGGAATCTGGGGCAGAAGTGTGGAGGAATCTGGGGCAGAAGTGTGGAGGAATCTGGGGCAGAAGTGTGGAGGAATCGGGGGGCAGAGTCTGGAGGAATCGGGGGGGCAGAGTCTGGAGGAATCGGGGGGCAGAGTCTGGAGGAATCGGGGGGCAGAGTCTGGAATAATTGGGGTAGAAGTCTGGAGGAATCGGGGGCAGAGTCTGGAGGAATCGGGGGCAGAGTCTGGAGGAATTGGGGGGTAGAGTCTGGAGGAATCGGGGGCAGAAGTGTGGAGGAATCGGGGGCAGAAGTGTGGAGGAATCGGGGGCAGAAGTGTGAGGAATCGGGGCAGAAGTGTGGAGGAATCGGGGGCAGAGTCTGGAGGAATCGGGAGAGTCTGGAGGAATCGGGTAGAGTCTGGAGGAATCGGGGGGTAGAGTCTGGAGAATCGGGGGCAGAAGTGTGGAGGAATCGGGGGCAGAAGTGTGGAGGAATCGGGGCAGAAGTGTGGAGGAATCGGGGGGCAGAGTCTGGAGGAATCGGGGGCAGAGTCTGGAGGAATCGGGGGCAGAAGTCTGGAGGAATCGGGGGCAGAAGTCTGGAGGAATCGGGGGCAGAGTCTGGAGGAATCGGGGCAGAAGTGTGTAGGAATCGGGGGCAGAGTCTGGAGGAATCAGGGGCAGAGTCTGGAGGAATCGGGGGCAGAAGTGTGGAGGAATCGGGGGGGCAGAGTCTGGAGGAATCGGGGGCAGAAGTGTGAGGAATCGGGGCAGAGTCTGGAGGAATCGGGGGCAGAAGTGTGGAGGAATCGGGGGGTAGAGTCTGGAGGAATCGGGGGGGTAGAGTCTAGAGGAATCGGGGGGGTAGAGTCTGGAGGAATCGGGGGGGTAGAGTCTGGAGGAATCGAGGGGGCAGAGTCTGGAGGAATCGAGGGGCAGAGTCTGGAGGAATCGGGGGGGGGGGGGGCAGAGTCTGGAGGAATCGGGGGGGTAGAGTCTGGAGAATCGGGGGGTAGAGTCTGGAGGAATGGGGGGGGTAGAGTCTGGAGGAATCAGGGGGGCAGAGTCTGGAGGAATCGGGGGGGGTAGAGTCTGGAGGAATCGGGGGGGGGGGGGTAGAGTCTGGAGGAATCGAGGGGGTAGAGTCTGGAGGAATCGAGGGGGTAGAGTCTGGAGGAATCGGGGGGGGTAGAGTCTGGAGGAATCGGGGTCAGAGTCTGGAGGAATCGGGGGCAGAGTCTGGAGGAATCGGGGGGCAGAGTCTGGAGGAATCGGGGGGCAGAGTCTGGAGGAATCGGGGGCAGAGTCTGGAGGAATCGGGGGGGCAGAGTCTGGAGGAATCGGGGCAGAGTCTGGAGGAATCGGGGCAGAAGTCTGGAGGAATCGGGGGCAGAAGTCTGGAGGAATCGGGGGCAGAGTCTGGAGAATCGGGGGCAGAGCTGGGAATATTTTGTCTTTACAGAAACTTCATGTATTTGTCAATGAATGTAACAACTTGTGGAATGTTTATATTATCAGTTTCCATAGAAACGTCAGTCTCAGCTGTACCCCATTAGCAGGTGCACGGGGTGTGTGTGTGTGGTGTGTGGTGTGTGTGGGTGTGTGGGTGTGTGTGTGGGGGTGGGGGGGGGGGGATCCTTCCACAGCTGCAGCTCCGGCACATGTTCACCTGCACTCTGTCAGTAGTGGAGCCGCTGTCATGGTAACCACACACAACTGACACTGCCACCAGCCAATCAGAAGGCCAGCTGTAGCTCCGCCTCCATAGAAAGTCTCTGCTCAGAGCGGCCGCTCCTCAGTCCGGAGATCAGCAGAGACCACATCCACCATGAGCGGCGCTGTGCTGAGGGTCGTGGCGCTGTGCAGCCTGGGGCTGGGGGTCCTGGGGTCAGGTGAGCACAGCACAATCAGGGGGCACCAAACAGAAGAGGGCAGTGTACAGGTATAGAGCAAAGATACTCTGCGGGGTCCTCTCTCTCCTGTAGAGTGTAAGCTCTTATGGTCAGTGGGTCCTCTCTCTCCTGTAGAGTGTAAGCTCTTATGGTCAGTGGGTCCTCTCTCTCCTGTAGAGTGTAAGCTCTTATGGTCAGCGGGGTCCTCTCTCTCCTGTAGAATGTAAAGCTCTTATGGTCAGTGGGGTCCTCTCTCTCCTGTAGAATGTAAGCTCTTATGGTCAGTGGGGTCCTCTCTCTCCTGTAGAGTGTAAGCTCTTATGGTCAGTGGGGTCCTCTCTCTCCTGTAGAGTGTAAGCTCTTATGGTCAGTGGGGTCCTCTCTCTCCTGTAGAGTGTAAGCTCTTATGGTCAGTGGGGTCCTCTCTCTCCTGTAGAGTGTAAGCTCTTATGGTCAGTGGGGTCCTCTCTCTCCTGTAGAGTGTAAGCTCTTATGGTCAGTGGGGTCCTCTCTCTCCTGTAGAGTGTAAGCTCTTATGGTCAGCGGGGTCCTCTCTCTCCTGTAGAATGTAAGCTCTTATGGTCAGCGGGGTCCTCTCTTTCCTGTAGCGTGTAAGCTCTTATGGTCAGTGGGGTCCTCTCTCTCCTGTAGAGTGTAAGCTCTTATGGTCAGCGGGGTCTTCTCTCCCCTGTAGAGTGTAAGCTCTTGGGGTCAGCAAGGTGTTCAGTATGGTCATGGATTGGTGGTTTCTCTGGATGTACAGCTCTTGGGTATAGGTTGGTGCTATAGACATAAAGGTGCAGCAATGTCCCCGGGGCACAGATAACAGGCTGCTGACGTTGCGGTATCTCACAGGTATGTTACAAAGGTTGTTGATGTTCTCGGCAATCAGTGGATGATTATCGGCGCTCGCCCGTTAGGTCACATGATCTGTTTTTTTCCACTTTTTCTTCCATTCGCCACGTGCTCTGCAATCTTCAGTGTCTGCACTATTTGTCGGATACATTGTGTGCAGTGTTCTCTCCTCTATCACTATGTGCTGCAGAGTATCGGGCGTTCTCTGATACATTGTGTGCAGTGTTCTCTCCTCTATCACTATGTGCTGCAGAGTATCGGGCGTTCTCTCCTCTATCACTAAGTGCTGCAGAGTATCGGGTGTTCTCTGATACATTGTGTGCAGTGTTCTCTCCTCTATCACTATGTGCTGCAGAGTATCGGGCGTTCTCTGATACATTGTGTGCAGTGTTCCCTCCTCTATCACTATGTGCTGCAGAGTATCGGGTGTTCTCTGATACATTGTGTGCAGTGTTCTCTCCTCTATCACTATGTGCTGCAGAGTATCGGGCGTTCTCTGATACATTGTGTGCAGTGTTCTCTCCTCTATCACTATGTGCTGCAGAGTATCGGGTGTTCTCTGATACATTGTGTGCAGTGTTCTCTCCTCTATCACTATGTGCTGCAGAGTATCGGGCGTTCTCTGATACATTGTGTGCAGTGTTCTCTCCTCTATCACTATGTGCTGCAGAGTATCGGGTGTTCTCTGATACATTGTCTTTAGTGTTCTCTCCTCTATCACTATGTGCTGCAGAGTATCGGGCGTTCTCTGATACATTGTGTGCAGTGTTCTCTCCTCTATCACTATGTGCTGCAGAGTATCGGGTGTTCTCTGATACATTGTGTGCAGTGTTCTCTCCTCTATCACTATGTGCTGCAGAGTATCGGGTGTTCTCTGATACATTGTCTTTAGTGTTCTCTCCTCGATCACTATGTGCTGCAGAGTATCGGGTGTTCTCTGATACATTGTGTGCAGTGTTCTCTCCTCTATCACTATGTGCTGCAGAGTATCGGGTGTTCTCTGATACATTGTGTGCAGTGTTCTCTCCTCTATCACTATGTGCTGCAGAGTATCGGGTGTTCTCTGATACATTGTGTGCAGTGTTCTCTCCTCTATCACTATGTGCTGCAGAGTATCGGGTGTTCTCTGATACATTGTGTGCTGTGTTCTCTCCTCTATCACTATGTGCTGCAGAGTATCGGGTGTTCTCTGATACATTGTGTGCAGTGTTCTCTCCTCTATCACTATGTGCTGCAGAGTATCGGGTGTTGTCTGATACATTGTGTGCTGTGTTCTCTCCTCTATCACTATGTGCTGCAGAGTATCGGGCGTTCTCTGATACATTGTGTGCAGTGTTCTCTCCTCTATCACTATGTGCTGCAGAGTATCGGGTGTTCTCTGATACATTGTGTCCTGTGTTCTCTCCTCTATCACTATGTGCTGCAGAGTATCGGGTGTTGTCTGATACATTGTGTGCTGTGTTCTCTCCTCTATCACTATGTGCTGCAGAGTATCGGGCGTTCTCTGATACATTGTGTGCAGTGTTCTCTCCTCTATCACTATGTGCTGCAGAGTATCGGGCGTTCTCTGATACATTGTGTCCTGTGTTCTCCTCCTCTATCACTATGTGCTGCAGAGTATCGGGTGTTCTCTGATACATTGTGTGCAGTGTTCTCTCCTCTATCACTATGTGCTGCAGAGTATCGGGTGTTCTCTGATACATTGTGTGCAGTGTTCTCTCCTCTATCACTATGTGCTGCAGAGTATCGGGTGTTCTCTGATACATTGTGTGCAGTGTTCTCTTCTCTATCACTAGTGCTGCAGAGTATCGGGCGTTCTCTGATACATTGTGTCCTGTGTTCTCTCCTCTATCACTATGTGCTGCAGAGTATCGGGCGTTCTCTGATACATTGTGTGCAGTGTTCTCTCCTCTATCACTATGTGCTGCAGAGTATCGGGCGTTCTCTGATACATTGTGTGCAGTGTTCTCTCCTCTATCACTATGTGCTGCAGAGTATCGGGCGTTCTCTCCTCTATCACTATGTGCTGCAGAGTATCGGGCGTTCTCTCCTCTATCACTATGTGCTGCAGAGTATCGGGCGTTCTCTCCTCTATCACTATGTGCTGCAGAGTATCGGGTGTTCTCTGATACATTGTGTGCAGTGTTCTCTCCTCTATCACTATGTGCTGCAGAGTATCGGGCGTTCTCTGATACATTGTGTGCAGTGTTCTCTCCTCTATCACTATGTGCTGCAGAGTATCGGGTGTTCTCTGATACATTGTGTGCAGTGTTCTCTCCTCTATCACTATGTGCTGCAGAGTATCGGGTGTTCTCTGATACATTGTGTGCAGTGTTCTTTCCTTTATCACTATGTGCTGCAGAGTATCGGGTGTTCTCTGATACATTGTGTCCTGTGTCCTCTCCTCTATCACTATGTGCTGCAGAGTATCGGGTGTTCTCTGATACATTGTGTCCTGTGTTCTCTCCTCTATCACTATGTGCTGCAGAGTATCGGGTGTTCTCTGATACATTGTGTGCAGTGTTCTCTCCTCTATCACTATGTGCTGCAGAGTATCGGGCGTTCTCTGATACATTGTGTGCAGTGTTCTCTCCTCTATCACTATGTGCTGCAGAGTATCGGGTGTTCTCTGATACATTGTGTCCTGTGTTCTCTCCTCTATCACTATGTGCTGCAGAGTATCGGGCTTTCTCTGATACATTGTGTGCAGTGTTCTCTCCTCTATCACTATGTGCTGCAGAGTATCGGGCGTTCTCTGATACATTGTGTGCAGTGTTCTCTCCTCTATCACTATGTGCTGCAGAGTATCGGGTGTTCTCTGATACATTGTGTGCAGTGTTCTCTCCTCTATCACTATGTGCTGCAGAGTATCGGGTGTTCTCTGATACATTGTGTCCTGTGTTCTCTCCTCTATCACTATGTGCTGCAGAGTATCAGGTGTTCTCTGATACATTGTGTCCTGTGTTCTCTCCTCTATCACTATGTGCTGCAGAGTATCGGGTGTTCTCTGATACATTGTGTGCAGTGTTCTCTCCTCTATCACTATGTGCTGCAGAGTATCGGGTGTTCTCTGATACATTGTGTGCAGTGTCCTCTCCTCTATCACTATGTGCTGCAGAGTATCGGGTGTTCTCTGATACATTGTGTGCAGTGTTCTCTCCTCTATCACTATGTGCTGCAGAGTATCGGGTGTTCTCTGATACATTGTGTGCAGTGTTCTCTCCTCTATCACTATGTGCTGCAGAGTATCGGGTGTTCTCTGATACATTGTGTGCAGTGTTCTCTCCTTCTATCACTTTGTGCTGCAGAGTATCGGGCGTTCTCTGATACATTGTGTGCAGTGTTCTCTCCTCTATCACTATGTGCTGCAGAGTATCGGGCGTTCTCTGATACATTGTGTGCAGTGTTCTCTCCTCTATCACTATGTGCTGCAGAGTATCGGGTGTTCTCTGATACATTGTGTGCAGTGTTCTCTCCTCTATCACTATGTGCTGCAGAGTATCGGGTGTTCTCTGATACATTGTGTGCAGTGTTCTCTCCTCTATCACTATGTGCTGCAGAGTATCGGGTGTTCTCTGATACCTTGTGTCCAGTGTTCTCTCCTCTATCACTATGTGCTGCAGAGTATCGGGTGTTGTTTTGTCGGATACATTGTATCCAGTGTAGAGGACACCGCAGTTCTCCGCTCTTCTAATGTCCGGGTGCGGTTCTGTAGCCTGAGGTCACTGATTGTCAGCGGGATCTCTGTAGTGTTAGGCGTGGCGGTAACAGGATCGTCTGTATTGTCCCGCACGCGGTCATGTGACTGCAGTGGGTGAAGGAGCGGTGACCCTGTGGATAATAACCTGCTGTACATGAATGTCTTCTGGGGCGTGTTCACACCTTGCAGCCTGAGGTCTTGCAATGTGCGGAGACGCTTGTTCCTCCATCAGATGACGGCACAGATCCTGGTGTAAATGTGACCATTCCCAGACCACAGATCGCTGGCGATGGCTCCAGCAAGCAGTGAATGCTCACAAGATCCGGGCTGGACCGATGAAGGGTGTGAGCGCAGCTCTGAGGGACCGGAGCACATGACGTTCCTGCATTGTTGCATCCAGTAATCTGCTGTTCTTTGTGATTTTAGTAGAGGACGATCACCGTCAGGTGAAGACACAGTATGGGGAGCTGCGGGGGAAGACGCTGTCTGCAGAGGGAACAGACAGAACCGTCCATGCCTTCTATGGAGTCCCCTTCGCCAAACCTCCGGTGGGTCCATTGAGGTTTGCAGCCCCAGAACCTCCCACAGCATGGACCTCCGTGCGGGAGGCCTCCGACTACGCCCCGATGTAAGTGCACTTAGGAGTGGGTGCAGCAGAACTCCAAACACATTCATGCTGTATCTCCTATATATATACATTTGTTATAGATGTTTACAGGATTATCACGCGATGGAGCAGTTACTGGAGGCAGTGAAGGCCAAATTTGATTTACCCCCAGTATCGGAGGACTGTCTGTACCTAAACATATTCACACCTGCGGATCGAGTGAAGGGGGAGAAGCTGCCGGTATGTGTCACGTGTATGTGTCACGTGTGTATTGTGCGACTGACAATGCCATATAACCACGGCCATGTGTAAATGCAGAGTTCACAGCTTCCACTTATGTGGGCATGGAGGCCGTGCCCATGGCGGTCCCTTATCATTCTGATTTGGGATGAAGTCTGGAAATCTCATTCACACTGACCTTTGTTCCCAAGTAATGAACAGTTTCTGCTCCTTGCCCAGGTCATGGTGTTCATACATGGAGGCGGCCTGTCGATGGGGGGAGCCATGATGTTTGAGGGTTCTGCACTAGGTGCTCATGAAAACCTTGTAGTGGTCTCCATCCAGTACCGGCTGGGGCTCCTCGGCTTCTTGAGGTAATGTCTAGCTTGTCAGTGACTTGCATGCTCAGAGTTAGGCCATGGATGATAATGCCCCCCCCCCCCTGTTGCCCCCGATGTTTCCCTGTCGCAGCTCTGGAGATGACCGAGCTCCTGGGAACTATGGCTTCTTGGATCAGGTTGCAGCCCTCCAGTGGGTTCAGGAGAACATTGCGGATTTCGGAGGGGACCCCGACTCTGTGACGATATTTGGGGAGTCTGCGGGGGGAATCAGCGTCTCAGCACTGGTGAGCGGTTGTGATCCTCTTACATGTTAGTCCCTGTATAATGGTGTGCACTGATTGGGCGGTTGTCCTATAGGTGAAGGTGAGGACCTGACGTTTAACCCCTAACCTTCCTGCCTCCTGTGCGGTTCTTACTTTCAGGTGGCGTCTCCATTGGCCAAAGGCTTATTCCACAGAGCTATTGCGGAGAGTGGCGTAGCCTTAATGCCGGGTTTGGTGGCCAAGTCTAAGAAGAAAGTGTGTTTTACAGCAATGTAAGTGTTAATTCCACCATAACATGATGTATTGTGCGGCTGATGCCCAGCGCCGTGTGGAGACGCGCAGAATGCTTGTGTGACGGGGTGGTCTGTGCAGCGTCCGGTGCAATCGGGGATTCACTGTCCAGCCGCGATCCATGTGCCACAACCATCGAGTGAAGGATGGTAAGAACCATGAATCTGCCGCCGGTCGGGCGCTCGTGGTGAGGGATCGGCGCTTACTCTGCCGCCATCTCCGGATCATCGCCACAACTCTGCTGGATTTTGTGAAGAGGGAAGGGGGTCTGCAGGGTCAAGGCCACTGATGGCTGGTGTGTGACGCCAGAGAGAACTAGCACGCGCAGCAATGGGAAAGCGATGCGGCCTTACTGCCATCAGACTTATCTCTCCCTGCAGATTGTGGCCAATATTTCGGGCTGCGCTGTGGACGCGCTGGTGGACTGTCTGAAGGCGAAATCTGGAGAAGAGATCCTGTCTGTGGTTCTGTCTATGGTACGGTCAGTGCAGTCACAGGGTGCAACCCCCGGCCCCCCGCCCCACCCCGACACCTAGGACGGCAGGGACCAATCACCACCTATGCCTACTTCACACTGATCTCCTATTGTCAGAAAGAAGTGCAGAATTGTGATTACAGCTCCGCAGCTAAATTATTATTATTAGAATATTTTTATATATCATATATATATATATATATATATATATATATATATATATATATATATATATATATATATATATAATAAATATAAATAAAATGTATGAAGTTCTACAGAAGGAAACAATGTTACAAAGTCTTCTGCACCTCCTGTCCCCCTCTCCACTGCCCCCCCCACGCCTCCTGTCCCCCTCTCCACTTCCCCCCCCCACGCCTCCTGTCCTTATCCCCTGGCCCCCCCAGGCCTCCTCCTCCTCCCCTGGCCCCCCCGCGCCTCCGGTCATCTTCCTCCTCCTCCTCCCCTGGCCCCCCCGCTCCTCCCCTGGCCCCCCCCGCGCCTCCTGTCGTCGTCCTCCTCCTCTGGTTCCCCCCGCGCCTCCTGTCATCCTCCTAGTCCTCCTCCGCCCCTGGCTCCCCCCCCCCCGCGCCTCCTGTCCTCCTCCGCCCCTGGCCCCCCCCTGCGCCTCCTGTCCTCCTCCGCCCATGGCCCCCCCCTGCGCCTCCTGTCCTCCTCCGCCCATGGCCCCCCCTGCGCCCCTGGCCCCCCGCGTCTCCTGTCCCTTTCCTCCCCTGGCCCCCCCCAACCTTCCCAGGATCGCACCTCCTGTCCCCCTCTCTACTGGCCCCCCGCACCTCCTGTCCTCCTCCACCCCCCGCACCTCCTGTCCTCCTCCACCCCCCACACCTCCTGTCCTCCTCCTCCCCTACCCCCCCGCGCCTCCTGTCCTCCTCCCCCCCGCGCCTCCTGTCCTCCTCCCCCCCCCCCCCGCGCCTCCTGTCCTCCTCCCCCCCCCCGCACCTCCTGTCCTCCTCCTCCCCCCCCCCCCGCACCTCCTGTCCTCCTCCTCCCCTGGGCCCACCCATCCTTCTTCCCAGGATCGCACCTCCTGTGCCCCTCTCTACTGGCCCCCCGCGCCTCCTGCAGCATTGGAGGGGTTCTGAGGCGCTGTAGCCAGATTGTGAGCCGCACTTACAAGAAGGATTTGTCACGAACCACCGGGGGGGGGTCACTCAGAAATCCCCCGCGCTGGCTACCAGTACGTCACAATCGGGGGGTAACAAGTGGGGGTCACCCCTCCTTTATACCTCCCGACCGACAGACAGAGCACGTGACGCGCTCTCTAGCGCCCCTCTTATAGTCAGGCCAATTATGGAATTGCCCGACAATAAGCAAGGAGGCCGCTATACTACTTATGCCGATTATTGAAGGGTCCCCGGTGAGAGTAGGGTATATATTCCCCCGACCTCCGCGGGCGGAATATATAAAACCTCCCCGAATCTCACTGGCCTCCCCACAATAATCCTTGGCACAACTCGCTGCCACCAACCGCTTCACGGTAACTATTAGCCGAACACACAGACGTGGGATTCAAGATCGAGATAACAGAACAGCCCAAGATTAATTATATAATTTAATCAGCCTAAAGCACACTAGAAACTACAATATATACAATAGGAGATCTACAGAATATACATAGGTCAGAGTACAGTTACAGATAAAGCATGGTTTACAAACAGGCATACACAGTTCCAGCAGTTACCTTGTGCGTCTGGCCACAGGGGGGCGCTGTAGACCAGGTTTCCAGGAACTCCCACAGATGTTTCCTACACGTGACCCCCAGCGAAAGAACACTGGAAAATGGCCGAAGTAGGGTTATCAACCTGGGCAAATCCAGGTCCCCTCCTACCTTAGTGACCTCAGAGGAAGCACTGCTCCACCCCTGGCTGGAGTAATGGACAAATCCACAACATGGAATATGGCCATAACTTGGCCTGGAGCGTCGTAGGCGGACGCCAACGCTCTCATTGTGACAGCTATGAATTTAGCTACAGAATGAGAGGACTCGTGACTTGTCTACTAGTTCCACATTGGCTGATATCACGCCTGGGGTATTTCCCAAGCTCCCTCTCCCATAAAAAGGGTGTGCCAGCATCGTCCGCATGCGGAGACACCATTTTTATGGTTGCCATATTTATCGGAAATATGGCTTGCGAGATATGAACCATTTTTTACTGGAGTCGTTCTGTCTGGATACTTCCAAGCTTGCTAATTAGATAGCAGCTCCTACCACAGGGTCACGGCAGGGAGTCATCCTGTGTCCATTGTTCCCACATCATCTAATCTCCATATCACAGGAGATGGCCATGGAGGTGTAAAGGCCCCGTCACACTAAGCAACATCGCTAGCAACATCGCTGGTAACGAACAACTTTTGTGACGTTGCTAGCGATGTTGCTGTGTGTGACATCCAGAAACAACCTGGCCCCTGCTGTGAGGTCGTTGGTTGTTGCTGAATGTCCTGGGCCATTTTTTAGTTGTTGCTGTCCTGCTGTGAAGCACAGATCGCTGTGTGTGACAGCGAGACAGCAACAACTAATGTGCAGTGAGCAGGAGCCGGCTTCTGCTGAGGCTGGTAACTAATGTAAACATCGGGTAACCAAGAAGCCCTGTCCTTGGTTACCCGATATTTACCTTTGATACCAGCCTCCTCCGCTCTCACTGCCTGTGCTGCCGGCTCCTGCTCTGTGCACAGATAGCTGCAGCACACATCAGGCAATTAACCCGATGTGTGCTGTAACTAGGAGAGCAAGGATCCAGCGCTCAGTGTGCGCTGCTCCCTGCTCTGTGCACATTTAGCTGCAGCACACATCGGGTTAATTAACCTGATGTGTGCTGTAACTAGGAGACTGGGGGCTGGTCACTGGTTGCTGGTGAGCTCACCAGCAACTCGTGTAGCCACGCTCCAGCGATCCCTGCCAGGTCAGGTTGCTGGTGGGATCGCTGGAGCGTCGCAGTGTGACATCTCACCAGCAACCTCCTAGCAACTTACCAGCGATCCCTATCGTTGTTGGGATCGCTGGTAAGTTGCTTAGTGTGACTGGACCTTAAGTGGAACACAGACCAGTTCCTTTGACACCTATCTGCTAAACAAACCGTTTATCCCTGTGGTAAATTTTCTGATTGAAGGAGTTGTGTGAAGGAAAGGGGGGGTGACACCAGGAGAGGGCTTCCTGACATAACTTGAATATCATGATTTATCGTCATATCTCCGGATTTACCTCACACCTCCCCCCTTTTGAGGGCGCTAGGGGGCAGCACACTCCGGTGTTCCCCCGTGCGCCCGTCCGCGACCTCTCCTTGTCGGGACAGCCCGTCTGCGTTACCGTGGTCACGGCCCCTTTTGTGTCGAATGGTGAAGTTGTATTGCTGGAGCGCCAGGCTCCATCGCAACAACCTGCCATTTGTCCCAGAGACGGTGTGCAACCAGCTGAGGGGATTGTGGTCCGTCTCCACGATGAAGTGGCGCCCGTATAGATAGGGTTGCAGACGCTGCAGGGCCCACACTATGGCCAGGCACTCCTTTTCCATCGTGGAATAGGCCACTTCCCTTGGTAACAGCTTCCTGCTCAGGTACAAGACTGGGTGCTCTTGGCTCGCAGAGTCCACCTGGCTGAGCACCGCAC